>NW_023270490.1:5756931-5842733 GCF_011800145.1 Mirounga leonina
TCCTTCCTTCCTTCCTTCCTTCCTTCCTTCCTTCCTTCCTTCCTTCCAACCATCCATCCATCTGTCTGTCTTTGGCACAGCCTGGTACTGTTCTACCAATTTGTTTATGACCCTTAATTTCCCCTCAATGAATCACGGTTCACACCAGGAGAGCCTAAGTGGGGTGATGTTTCTCTCCATCTGTTGTTTGTCATGTTAAATTTAGATATCTCTGGCAGAGACCAGATTTGATAATGATAGGTGAGGGCATGTTATATATGTGCTAACAGAAAGGTATTTTATAAAATCCTGCATGCAATGAATAATTTTCTTCCCACTGCAGTTGTTCTTTTTTTTTTTTTTTTTTAAAGATTTTATTTATTTGACAGAGAGACACAGCGAGAGAGGGAACACAAGCAGGGGGAGTGGGAGAGGGAGAAGCAGGCCCCCCGCAGAGCAGGGAGCCCGATGCGGGACTTGATCCCAGGACCCTGGGATCATGACCCGAGCTGAAGGCAGTCGCCCAACCAACTGAGCCACCCAGGCGCCCCCACTGCAGTTGTTCTTGCCTGCAGTAAACCTTAACTACAAAATGCTCAGCTGGAATTACTAACAAAATAACCTTTTCAAGTGATGTCTTTTTTTTTTTTTTTCTGGTATCATTTGAAGCATGATGCCTAGTGAGGTAGAACTTTAATCTTTTCTTTTTCTTCTCTCTCTTTTCTGTTTCTTCTCTCTTCTTTTCTTTCTTTCTCTTTCTTCCTTCCTTCCTTTCCTTCTTTCTTTCTTTCTGTAAGAGAACTGACACTTAAGAAGTGCTTGCTTGTTCCCATTTCTAGAGATAGTACCATCCGTTTATCTTGGTGTAAAATTTCTATTTTCTCCCGCCTTAAGGTTTAAGGAGAAAATAGGCAAATTTGCATATGGAGCCCAAGGAAAAGATAATAATCCAAATTTCTTTCCTTTGAGTTTCCATGTTCTTAAACCATGTCGGAAGGAACTATGACTAGGACCCACTGGCAGGAGACAAAACACAAATCCAAAAGTGTGCTAGCCATAATGAACAGAGGGATTAGATATAGAACAAAACACCAACCCTTAAGTTTTCCTATCAGGTCATCTAATAGGTGAGTTATACTTCTTCCCTTCCTGACCCAGTTATTCAGGCACCATGAATGTGGGTGGGAGAAGACCTCTGTATCATCTGTTTTACATCTAATACCAGATGGCTGTCCTTCCTGATTGGGGAACAAGGACACACACACAGGCAGTTACAGCAGCAATGGAGAATGGAGTCTCATTTTCCTTCCTGTTATCACCATTAGCACGCCAAAGCTGCTAGGTCCTGGGAGTGAGTCCTCAAAAAACAAAGAATAGACTTCCCCAAATCAGTGGGAGGCGGACTCAAAAGGCATTTAATCTTCCTTGACTTAGGTTGGGGTTACCTCCCCATAAACCCATCATAAGTTGAAAATATCCTAAGTTGAAAATACATTTAATACATCTCACCTACCGACCATCATAGCCTTACCTAGCCTAGCTGCCCCATGCTCAGAACCCTTCCATTAGCCTACAGTTAGGCAAAATCATCTAACACAAAGCCTACTTGATAATAAAGTGTTGAGTATCTCATGTAATCTACTGAGTACTGTATTGAAAGTGAGACAGAATGGCTGTATGGGTAGGATGTTCATCAGTGTATTTGTTGTTGACCCTCACGATCACTTGGCTGACTGAAACTGCAGCTGCCCAGCATCACGAGAGAGGATTAGACCACATATCACTAGCCAGGGGAAAGATCCAAATTCGAAATTCCGAGTACTGTTTCTACTGAGTGCATATTGTTTTTGCACCATCATAAAATTGACAAATCATAAGTTGTACCATCATAAGTGAGAGAGCATCTGTGTATAAGTAAACTGTGTATCTATTGAATATCTTAAGCTTGAGAACCGATACAATGAGTTGATACAATTTATAAGGACTTTGTTTTATTTTTTTAATTGAATGAGCTGAGTAGTTGCACTATTTTTAAAGTTGAAAAAAACACAATAGACCTATTTTGAAGAAGATTTATGCGTCATCTCAAGTTGGTTCACATTTTTAAACCTCTCGATACATTTCCGGTGCAAAGATTGGACAGCCAGGTATCTGTGGTGGCTTTGTGTGTACCAATATGGCCAGGCTGAACTATGTCCTCTCAGAATCCCTTTTCCTGGAGGTGTGTGGTCAGGGAGATTCTGCTGTGAGATTCGGAGGATGAAGTGAAACCCCAGCACTTTTGTGGCTTACACCTTTTGTCACCCATCTGCTGGGTCACCTCATTTGCCTGAGGCAGCATCCGGGTCAGTTAATGACCCACTTTCCCTGGCTCCCCTTTCAACTTCTCCCACTCCTAGGCCAGGTGTGTGATGAAGGGTGCAGCTTCTAGAGGACACCCTGCTCATTATGAGCAGAGGAAATGAGAGCTGATGTGGGCTTCTATCCATTCTTGTGTGTCCAGCTTGTCCTCACTCCCCCACACTGGGTATTAGTGTCCCCTGCCAACCGCAAGGTATCAGCTCTGGCATCAGAAATGAGGACAACAGCCTTAGAGAGGCTATGTATCCAGCGCCCACAATTAGGCACAGCCAAATCTGTACTAAATCCATACATTATCTATCTATCTATCTATCTATCTATCTATCTATCTATCTATCTATCTATCTATCTATCCATCCATCCATCCATCCATCCATCCATCCATCCATCCATCCATCCATCCATCCATCCATCCATCTATGTGTATACCTGATCTAGAGTTCTGCTTCTCTGAATCCTGACTGATATGCTGTCACTGGGCACCAACAGACCAAAGACTGATGTGCCATCAGCCTGCCTTGTCGTTAGAAGATTACCTTTCAGTGAGTCTTTTAAAGGTGTATATACTTAGGCAACTGTTTCCCTCGCTCTTCAAATCTGAAGAGACCATTTTAACAAAGGGAAAGCTCATTCTCCTGACAAAAGTGATCCCACTTCTACTTCTTTACCCCCCTTTTAAGGCCCTGTCTGGCTCCATCTTTTCCCACCTTTGTTACATAAAAAGGATCAGTACAAAAGGTTAGAGTCTAAAGTTCTAAAAAGCTAAAGCATATCTATTTCTCAGAAGATTGGATGTGGAGCTTTTATCACATTATTTTTAGATGGCTGCCTCTTTAATAAATGCCTAATGCACGTGCAAGGGCAACTTGATTTGGGTTTCTTTTTTTTTTTTGGCGGGGGCGGGGGGGCGGTGTTGTACAAGGTTTTAAACCTCAAAGTCACCAGTGCATGGAAATCAACATACACCGTGACTCTTCGGCACCATCTTCATCAGGAACTTGGCATGAAAAGAGAGAAAATATCTAAAAAGATAAGAATGAAAACAGAACTGGATGGATCTCTTAAAAGATTATCAGCACACATGTTAAGCCTGAGTTTTTTCTAGGTTAGACTCATCTCGCCTTTTACTTTGTAAAATTACTCTTAATCATTAAATTCCTCCAGAGAGACAAAAGCCATAACCATCTTTCAAACACATGTAGAAAATTAACTCAATAAGAAAAAGGTAAAAATCATTTGTTAAGGAATTTAATTCCTAGTAAAGTTCCCATTAACGATAAATCTATTGAGGGCTAGTAACAATTTATTATAAGATAAATAGAGCAACATATTATTTGATGCCGGGAACCTGAATACGAACTAATGTTCTCATTATAGCCTTTGACAGGGTCATTTCAACAGAAATCTCAATTAAATGCACAAAGCATCAAAATTTATAAAATACACTTCATGCACTTAATATATGTAAATATATATTATAACGTATATAAATGTTCAAAACCACTTTTTAGCTCTTTGTACATTCAAAAATATATTTTTGAAAATAGTAATGTACCAACAATAATGAAAATTAGAAACACATGTAATGTTGGGCACATAAGGGCATTTGTGATGTAAGGTGAGTCAAGACCTTCTCCACAGCCACAATTAGGCCTCGGGAAAAAACTGAGTCCAGATCACTTATTTTTCAGATGCCAAAACTGACCGTCACGGCCCTAGAGACCTGTTGTGGTCACTGTAGGTCAGGGGTCCAGGGTCGCCTGACTTCTGATCCAAAGCTCTGGCTCCACACCGAGGCTCCTTGGTGAGCAGCTGCTGGCTCTCTAGCTGGGGGTGAATAAAGCACATCCCCCTCACCCCCACTTAAAAAACAAAATCCACACACTGAGAATATTTCTGTTGTTGGTGTGAAGGGAGTGATTTCGCATTTCACAAAATGACGCAAACTCAGGCAGGCGTTGCTGTGTCTGCTACCTGCAGGCTCTGGCATTCCTCCAAGTCCAAACCCAGCTGCAGTGGCTAATTTTTAAGTTCATGCAACTGCCTTCCACCAACAAGAGTCATACTTACTCTTCTGATTTTTTTTTAAAGTTAAAATAGGTGTGGAAAGTGGGAGATGAAAGCAGATGAACAAATAGCAGGGCAAGCTTATCACTACGCTCAGGTGTAGGCTGAGAGTTAAAGGAGTTACTATTTCACTTTTAGAATTTTCTGAAAGTGTAACGTGGGAAGAACAGTGAGAATTGGGGGCCCTGGCCTCTGTGGACTTGACGTTTTGAAAGTTGCTGCAACAATTTGGATAGTTCTTTTTATTGTCACCAGACACCTACTAACCCGGTTCTGTTGCTTGCTAGGCTGTGTAACCTTGGACCTCTCAACCGCTCTGTGCCTCAGTTTCCTAATCTTTAAAATTAGAGTCTAATAGTGTCTACCTCATGGAGTTACATTAAGGATTAAGTGAGGAAAGACATGAGAATAGGAAGAGACTTCTGGCTATTGCCAGCAATAGTTTAGCTATTATTATCATTAGTGTATGCTAATCGTGTTCATATTTGATCCTCAAAAATTTCTACAAAATGGGTGTTAATGAAAGAAGAATCAGATGTCCAAAACTTTTAAATAAACTGCCTATACTCACACATCTGATGAATGTCAGAGGTGTTCAGCATCATGATTAAAATCTTAGACTTTTGTAACTATAAGGTCTAGAATCAAATCCCAACACTGCTATTTATTGACTGTGTGACTTTGGGCAAGTGTTCAACCTCTCCCTGGCTCAGTCTCCTCATCTGTAAAATGGGCTCATAGGATTGTTAGGAGAAGTAAATTTAATGAGTGAATAGTAGCAAACTGCTTGGAACAGAAACTGGCACCCAGTAACTGGTGATTCAGCATTGTCTATCATTCTTATTAAAGCCAGGTCTGACTCCTGAGCTCATCCTGTTTCCATTTTAATAATTTAATCCTGAGGACTTGCCCAGTCCTAAGAATCACCCAAGAGTGTCTATTAACACATAGATCCTCAACTCCTTGCTGTTGATAATTTGATTCAGCAAGTCTAGAGGAGATCACAGGAGTATACAGTTGTATGATCCTGAGGTTCCCCTCTCCAACCAACCAGGTATTCTTATGATGCAGTAAGTGTAGGAGACCAGATGTCAAACTTAGATGCTTGTGTGGAATAATCTATAGAATTCTGGGACATCTACATGCTTAAGCCTCGCCCACAGAGGGTATAATATAAATGAATGGCCCCTGCCTTTTTTTTTTTTTTTTAAAGATTTTATTTATTTATTTGACAGAGAGAGACACAGCGAGAGAGGGAACACAAGCAGGGGTGGGAGAGGGAGAAGCAGGCTCTCCGCAGAGCAGGGAGCCCGATGCGGGACTCGATCCCAGGACGCTGGGACCATGACCTGAGCTGAAGGCAGTCGCTTAACCGACTGAGCCACCCAGGCGCCCCCTTTTTTTTTTTTAAGATTCAGTATTCCCAATTGGTTTTGCCAGTTGAGAACATGTCACTATACCCACCCAGTAGCATTCAGTATGTGTTAATCTTCAGTCTGACTCGCAGGAGCTGGGTTCTCAGAGTCATGGCCAATATTCAGAAAATAACACCAAGGTTAATCCAAATACAGTCAGCATTTCATCACATAGAGATTATCTGGGTTGTGTAAATCAATGGGAGGCTTACGTGGTGTCAGAGCTGAACATTCCATCTGTAGATTGATTGGCCTAGGTTAGAATTCTGGAGATATCCCTTGCACAATGGGCGAAGTTGAGTAAAAACGTTGACCTTTCTGCCATATCTTTCTGCCTCCCCTCCATAAAGACTGAAGATTGAAAGAAAATAGTATCTAAAGAGCTATAAATATGGGGGTGGTTAGAACGCTCCATCTGCAATGTTACTACCCTCCATGGTGTGCACTCCAAACACCAGCTCTGGTGCCAAGTTTACCTCTAAGATATTGAGCTTAAGACCCTTTCACCCTGTAGCTGTGAACCAATACCCCAAAACCCAACCTTGGAAATTAGGTAATAACCAAGACTGTCATGGTTTCAAAATAGTCAATGACAGGAACCCATTTTAAGCAAGCTAAGCACTCACTCACTCACTCACTCACTCACGTAATCAGAACATCCAGGGGTTGGATCCAGGAACACAGGGCATACTGTCATGTCTCTCCTGCATGCATTTCCCATTATCCAAAGTGCCTACATGATGTCTTCAACATAGTAAGTTCTCAATGAGTAATTATTGAGTGACGGTTTAATCTACTATACATGTCTTCTGACATATTTTCTAAAGAGCATGAATATTTTAAATTCTGGATAAGATGTCTATCTAGGTTTTTTTATGCTTTAGAAAATTACTTTTCTTTCTTTTGTTAAAATATGTTCTGTTAAGCCCTGGGAATTTATTCTTCATTGTAGAAGTACCGAACAAAATAAAAAATACATTCTCAGTCTTTCCGATCAGATATTTTAGACATCCTGGCCTCATTTCAGAGTGAGAACACTGAAGTTTTCAGAACTTTAAAGTTACGATATTTTTGTATGTCTGAACTTTAAGGTAACCTAAAGATAAGAAACATTTTCTTTGTATCGTTTCTCCTCTCATACAGGGTTGTATATCATTCATATGGGATAATTTGAGAAAAACAAAGGGCAGTATTTGCCCTAAAATTTATCTCAAAATATCTAAAATTTTTAGTTATCAATTGACTAAAATTGTAACCACTAGCAATGATTTCTTCAAGTTAAATACAGTCTCTTCATTCCAGGCCTACCTTCTTTCATTTATCTCTTTGTTCTTCATTCATTTCACAGATACGCACTTGAGCATGAGATTAGGTACTGGAGGTACAGAGTTGAATGAAACCAATGAGGAAAAGCAACATCAGATATCAAGCATGCTGGGGCAGATTTGATTAATTCAGCAAATATTTCTTGAGACTCTCCTGATCAGCAGTATTATGCTAGACTCTGGAGACATAGATGTAAATGAGAAAGACAGAAGCAATGTCCTTATAGTACTTAAAGGACAATGAGACAGAAACAAGCGCCTGAATCAACTGGTAAATAACCATAACCAATCAATAATTTCTATAGACTCGTATGTGGGGTAATGTGATAGAAAGTAGTTGGTGGTCATTTCTAGTAGATGAGGTAGTTAGAGAAGACCTCTGAAAAGGTCATATGTAGCCTGAGAATGGAAGGAACTGAAACATAGGGGCAAGACAGCCATGTGAAAAGATGGGAAGACCGTCCTGGGGTCTGCAAAGACCCCATTACATGAATGGTGGTAGGGAAAGGAGCTGAGTGTGGATAACGTGGTAAAACAAGATGGGGAGCAGGAAGTGGACTAAATGAGGTGGGCCTTAAGACATGCAAACACATTTGATGTTTACTTAGATTAGAACTATGATATTAATGGCTGACTATAATATACCCCAAAACACTTTGTTGTATAGGGATCAGAAAAACAGGTAAGAACAGATGTATGAACCTGTAAAAGAGAGAGAAGCAATTTCAAATTGACAGGTAAGTCGAGAGAAGAGTGTACAGAACTCCCATATATCTTTGAAGAAAAAGGATGCAGTCGGGATTAGGTATGGTGCCAGTTGTCTGCTCTCTGCTCTCATCCAGTCTGGGACAGACTCCTAATCCTCCCTTGACATTCATTTTCAAAGTTTACAGTCCAGTTATTTTGAGGAATGGGGTTTCTCTGATATTTCTCATGATCAAACCCAGGTATGCCTTTCTGTTTTTTCTCTTTTCTTTTTTTCCCCTTTTTTTTCTTTTCTCCTCCTCCTCCTTCTCTTCTTCCTCCTCCTTTCTTCTTCTTCTCCTCCTCCTCCTCCTTCTCTGCCAGCCAGGTTATCACAGTGGTGATGCTTTTGTTCTTCTACTTGCTTCCTACCCCATGGCTTGCGATGCAGATTTGTTCCACTGCTGGTGATATGACTCTGATCACCTGATTAAGATGAGATATACCTAGTACTATTGCCCCTACAAAGTATCCCCCCTTATTGACAAAACAGTATTTTGTGAAGAGATGATTTGAGTTAAATCCCATTCTTCTCAGTTTTACTATTGGTTTTACTTGCTTATTGTTTTTATTCTGCTCCAATACCCTCCTCAGATGAACCCCTACTACCCACCAGACTGATCGGGGCGGCGGGGGGGGAACAAAGGAAGAAAAGAAGAAAGGGAGATATTAAGTTGTTGTTATTTAATGAATGGATTTAGAGACCCCACAGTGAGATGATTTCTACTGAATTCATTTTATTTCAGGATCATTCCATTTACAAACCATATCCAGCCCCTTTTATCTAAAATTGTTAGTCAACCAGCGTGTTTCTTTCTTGGGTCTTCAGGAGATCAGCGTCACTAACCTAGCCAATGGCTACATGTATCTTCTTTCTAGAAACTACCATGTTTGGGCAAGGCTCAGGTAGACAGAAGGGGTTAAAAAAAAAATCTATGTCACAGTTTTTCAACCAAAAATAAAGGACTGCCTTCTGGCAGAAAGGCTAAGTCAATGACTATATCTCAGAAAAGACTGTGATAAATGTCATAAGAATAAACTGTATCAAAAGTATGAAGGAGGGGAAATTGATATCTAATGGAAACATCGGCACTGTTCTCACCAGGACTCAGTTTGTATTCTCCTTCAATCTTACTTGGAGAACAAATAAATACCTAAGAAAAGATAAAACTGTTAGATTTAATAGAATTTGCAGAGGACCTAAAACTAAACACATCTAACGACAACAACAAAAAATCGATGACAGAAATGTCAATTTCCTTAATAGCCTACTCTATTTTATTTTCTGATGCCAGCTACAAATTCACTCTAAATTCTGTCACAGGGATTTAAAAGCATGTGTTTGAGACATTGACAGTTGCTCAATAGTGGATTTTAAAAGACCATTGGTTTGCAGAAATGCCCAAGAGGGGAAATGCATGATTCATGGTGAAGTGTGCTTCACTGACTAATTTGCCAGGCTTCTTTTATCACCAAAGGCGAACTTTTGACCCTGAATCCCCATTATTAATGTGTTCTATCCAGTTCTCTGTCCCATTACTTCATTATTTTTTTGACAGTATGTACTCTTTTTTTTATTATGTTATGTTAATCACCATACATTACATCATTAGTTTTTGATGTAGTGTTCCATGATTCATTGTTTGCGTATAACACCCAGTGCTCCCTGCAGAACATGCCCTCTTTAATACCCATCACCAGGCTAACCCATCCTCCCACACCCCTCCCCTCTAGAACCCTCAGTTTGTTTTTCAGAGTCCATTGTCTCTCATGGTTCATCTCCCCCTCCGATTTCCCCCCTTCCTTCTTCCCCTCCTGCTACCTTCTTCTTCTTTTTTTTTTCTTAACATATATCGCATTATTTGTCTCAGAGGTACAGATCTGAGATTCAACAGTTTTGCACAATTCACAGCGCTTACCAGAGCACATACCCTCCCCAGTGTCTATCACCCAGTCACCCCATCCCTCCCACCCCACCCCCCACTCCAGCAACCCTCAATTTGTTTCCTGAGATTAAGAATTCCTCATATCAGTGAGGTCATATGATACATGTCTTTCTCTGATTGACTTATTTCGCTCAGCATAACACACTCCAGTTTTATCCACGTCGTTGCAAATGGCAAGATTTTATTCCTTTTGATGGCTGCATATTATTCCATTCCATTACTTTATTTTTATCTTTGCACTAAAGAAGTCATCCATCTATCCACTCAGTCGGTCAGTCATTCAACAAATACCAATAATCTCCTAGATACATATGGACAAACAGATAATTATGAGATTCATATATCCATTCACAAATGTTCACTGAGTACTCACTATGTAATATGAATTATGCTCCATGCTGTGGATGACACAGGAAACAAGGCAAACGAAGTTTTTGTTCTCATGTAGTCTATGGGAGAGTGATAATACATTAATGAGTACTTTCCAGGAAATGCTAAATGTGTGAAGACAATGAAACAGGCAACATGATGGAATGTTGAGGAGTGCTTCTTTCGATTTGATGGTCAAGGAAGGCATTCCTGAAGAAGTGTTACTGGATCTGCATGATGAGAAAAATCCCAGTCTGAAAAGCTTTTGAGAAGTGTATTTGCGGTGGTGATAGACCATTCCTTTTTGAAGAGAGTACAATACAAACTGAAAATTCCACTATCCCACTTGCTTCAGTGCAAGTATATATGGTGAGTTTAGGCAAATGGAAAGTAGTGCATTAAAGAAGGTTGGGAACAGGAGACAATGGAAATTAGGGAAGGAGTCACAGAAGGATAATCCTTAATGATCTATCAGAGCTTCTTAAGCAGGTAAAAGGGAGAAAGACATGAAGTGGAATCAGCAGCTAGAATTTCATTGCTGATATTTTTTTAAAAGGCAAATGATCCTTACAAACCACCTAGATCTATAATATTGTTTCTTACAGTGTCTTAAAATCCTTAAGAGAGCCTCTAAGGTTTATGCTACAGAATGAGGGAAAGGCTAAATGGGAAGAACTTCAGTATTCCCATCCCCACTGAAATGGAGCTCCTGACTTTTTATCTTTGGGGAATTCTGTTTTATAATATTTTGTTTGATTGGTTTTTGTTTTTGTGGGTTTTTTTTTTTTAATAGTGGGTTTCACTCTAAAAACCAGACAAAATTACACAAATCTAAGTTTTATTTCTGGCTATGGTAGAAAGGCTTCCCTCCCCAACCCACTGCCTTGCCTTCATCCCCATAAAGCACAACTATAAAGCTAAAAAAATATCCTTTGAAAACATTGGACAGTGACCAAGTTGGCCTGGACTTTATCATAGATGATTAAAGATTGGTGCCACTAAATATTCAGTAAGAGAAACATTTTTCCCCCTTTTCCTTTGGTCCTATTTTGGCTCTAAGTGGGAAGCTCCCCCCTCTAGAAGTAGCAAGAATCACAGTACCTAGTCTGTTTCCTCATTCCCCACTCATTGGATTGGCGCCATTTGGGTCTGAGCATCTGTGATTCGGCTCCTCTTCTTTCTTCCCTGGACATGCCTGTGTGGTTGTGTTTTTGCGTCCATATTGTAAGCACCCTTGGGTAAAGGGTCAGATCTGTGTGTGTCCACTGAGGGCATAGAAAGTGACTCTCAGTATCTGGAAAATTGTCTGCTCTGCTCTTGGGACACAAATTTCTTGGAATGGACCACAGGTCAGGAAGCACTACAGAGCTTGACCATCGCAGTACATTGAAATGAAACTCCAAACTAAAGACCATTCGTGTAAAAGCCTCATAAAAAGACTGAAATTTTTATTTCCATATGCCTGCTTCCAGTTTATTTGGAGCTCAGAGGGGAAGAGAAGTGCCATGGTTCATTATCTCTCAAATCTCAACACACAATACAAATTAATAAATAATTGGTGTTGGAGCTCTGAGAGGAGAGATCTCCAGGCCTGTATGTTTCCTCCTTCCCTGCCTTACATTCCACAGTTCTGCTTTAGACCACTGAGAAAATGGGTTATCTAACAGAATTCATCTCAGCAATTGTTACTGGGTCTCTTCTATTGGCCAAGTCTTGAGCTGGGTGATACTGAAATATAAAAATCTTATAGTTCAATAAGGGAGGTCAAACCTGTGTGAGTGAAGCATAATCCATTTTAGCTTCACAGTGAGGCCATTCTTGACCTCCCTTTCATATATCAACCTCAACCCTGACCCCATTTACACCCACTCACTTACTACCACATTATTCTATTTGCTTTGCTACACTTGTCACAATTAACGATCTGAGTTACCTTGTGTATTTTATTTTACTTTAATTTATTAAATTACGTGTGGTGGTCTACAATGTTAGTCCCATAAGGCCTTACTGCTCTGTTTTGGTTGCCACTATATCCTCTCAAAGTGGATATGGTAGTTGCTCAGTAAATGTGTTTACTATTGAGAGAATAATTCTAAATTAATGGTAGGATATCACTTTATTAGAAAGTCAATGGTATGAGAGACGATGGACTCTGAAAAACAAACTGAGGGTTCTAGAGGGGAGGGGGGTGGGAGGATGGGTTAGCCTGGAGGTGGGCATTGAGGAGGGCACATTCTGCATGGAGCACTGGGTGTTATGCACAAACAATGAATCATGGAACACTTCATCTAAAACTAATGATGTAATGTATGGGGATTAACATAAGAATAAAAAAAAAAGAAAGAAAGTCAATGGTAAGGTGTGCTGGCATTTTGTAGTTCTTCCTTGGCGCATCAGGAAAGGCTAGAAGAGGAGGTGGTGCTGCAATGAGGCTCAAATGGATGCTGGATTGGGAGATGGTAGAGGGAGGAGGCATTCTGGGTTATATAACAGCCTAAGTACAAACATGGCATATAGAAGCAGCAAGATGTATTTTGATTCAGTGAGTACTAGGATCATGATTAACCTTTATGTCTCACCGACTTGTACATATTTTCAGTGGTATGAAACTTGCTAGTTCTTTCCAGTCATACAAAGAAATTTTAAAATACAGTCAAATTCTCTCCTTGGGTTCATACAGAGAAGGCTCACTATGCCAAAGGTTTATTTTTTCCTCTTTTGTAAAAGAAGATTTCTGTCTGACATTGAAGTGAGTCTATCCCAGCTGCAAGATTGTGGGTCAAGTTTGAGCAACAGTTCACTGAACAATGATTTTCTTCAATTGAATCTTGCTCTCGCTGGGAAATTCTCCCTGCATTGACAGTACCGAGGCCCAGAATAAGAGTTATCTGTCTTGCGCTTTCCACATCAAGTGTACTGTCACCACTAAAACTCATTCATTAAGCACCTAATCATCTAGATGTGGCCTTCGCTTTACCTTTGGATAAAACAACATAAATGGAATGTCCCTTCTTCTTTATATCACCTGGGCGCCAATTCTATCATAATGTTTTTTAACACTTGATCATCTGTAATTCATTTTTAAGCTTGACTTCCCCATAAGATAACATTCCTTTGATGGTGTGAGCTTGTCTTACTCTTCTTGATATCCCTGGTCCCTGGTGCCTGGCACCCAGAAGGGCCTCGAATAGTTGCTGAACTAATGGGTTTTGTAAACGATACATGAATATATATAAGGTTATGCAAATCACCATAAATGTTGAACAAAGTATATTGTGTACATATTTGTATGCTTTCTCAAGACCAAGTAAGAATTCTTAATGTCCATTATAAAGGTGTCTATTAACACTCTTGTTTAGATTTACCTTTTAAAACTTTGGTGTGCATGTTGGGGAATAGAGGAGAAAAGTGACCCCAGATTCCCTTGTACAGCACTATGTTTGGTCTCCACTGGATTTTCTTTGCCTGGTACCAAATAAAAATTCAGTAACTATAAAATGAATATTTTAATTTATTTTGATATATTGGTTTAATTTCTTAGAATTCTTACACAACTGATATTTTCCCTTGATAACATGATTTATGGTAAGTGTCCTGATTCGGTGATCAAATAATACCAAATATTTTTTTAAAAACTATTAAGCACCTTCTAAATGGATATACTATTCTGACAGCTGGTGATATCAATAGGGTAGATAAATGCTTATCACTAAGCAGTCTGATGTAGTTAAGTCAAAAGATAGTTCATAAGTAATAATTCATGTAGTACTTGTACAAAGAAGTTTGCAATTAGTAGATGTTGAAAATGAGTTTTCAGAATTTCTCTTCTATATTGGGTCATTGTGAGCTTAAATTCTACTTATGGTTTTCAAAAAATGTATGGAGCTTGTATAATTGTCATTGATTTATATACCCCAACCAGAAACTTAAGGAAATATCCTTGCCATGCCCTTCCTGATGAGGTCTATCTGAGGCCCAGACAGTCTCTGTGATGACTGCCCGAGGGCACAGATATTTCTCCAGGGGCATAGACCAGAAGTTTTCTGGCAGGTCATGCAAATGGCTACCTGAGGCTCTCCACACATCGTCCCTCCCTCTCCTCCCACAAATAAGCCAAGCCAAAGTATTCTTGGAGATCATAGGGCAACACTAGTTTTCAAGTAATGATCAACCTCTCTCAGATCATAAAGGGTGTCTATTGAAGATTTCAAGCAACAAATGCCATTTGAGCTTACTGAAGCTGAAGGGTGTCTTTTCTAGGTGGTGATAAAGCTATCTCAAGGAACCAAGGGTGTAAGACACCTGGGAATCAAGGAGACAATAGAATCAGGAAGTAGCCTCCAAGATAATCTTTAATTTCTTCATTTCTGATCCTTTTCTCATATTGATTTCACTCAGTTTCGTTTCCCTAACCCACTCTATAGGTTGAGTACCAGACTGATACCCTATATTTTTCTGAGACAATCTCTCTCTCTCCTTCTCTCTCATGCTAGTTGTTTTCCCCCTCTTCCCCAGTAATAGATCCCCAGAATAGTATCAAGATACGTGGCTGACTCAAACGTCTACACACCTCCACCTCTGCTGCCCACCTGTGGTGTATGATGAAGTTCTGACAAATAGGACATAGGAAGAAGGGACAAATGCAATTTGCAGGAAGTCTTCTAAAAAGGAATCACATGGAATAGAGTCTTTACCCATTTTACTCCACCTTGTTGCAGGCGTGACTGGAACTGAAGCAACCATAGGGTAACAAGTACCATGGGGAAAGGTAGTCAGATGTAAAAAAAAACATGGGGTAAGATAGTAAATGAACAAGAGAGTAGTAGCCTAGGACCCTGAAACCACCTTGCAATGCCCATTCCCGGATAATCACATGAGAGGTAAATTCTTTTATAAACTACCCTTAATTTTTTTTGTACTAATTTCTTTTTTCTTTTTTTTAGAGGAGAGAGAGAGAGGGAAAGAGAAGGAGGGGTGGGAGGAACAGAGGGAGAGAATCTTAAACAGGCTCCACGCCCAATGCAGAGCCCAATGCAGGGCTGTCTCACAACCCTAAGATCATGACCTGAGCTGAAATCAAGAATTAGACCCTTAACCCACTGAGTCACCCAGGTGCTCCTTTTTTATTAATTGCTTAACTTAATCCTAACTGATAGATATACTGCCTCTTCCCCTATCTCCCAACTATTACTTCTCTCTTATATTTCCCTACCCTCTCACTATTCTCAAGTCCCTTGCCTCTGATCCTATCACTGGTCATGAAGCTCCTTTGTATTAAAATAAAACGGCTGTGGTGAGCACTGTGAATTGTGTAAGACTGTTGAATCATAGACCTGTACCTCTGAAACAAATAATACATTATATGTTAAAAAAAAAGAAGAAGAAGATAGTAGGAAGGGAAGAATGAAGGGGGAGAAATCGGAGGGGGAGATGAACCATGAGAGACTATGGACTCTGAGAAACAGACTGAGGGTTCTAGAGGGGAGGGGGTGGGAGGATGGGTTAGCCTGGTGATGGGTATTAAAGAGGGCACGTATTGAATGGAGCACTGAGTGTTATACGCAAACAATGAATCATGGAACACTACATCAAAAACTAATGATGTAGTGTATGGTGATTAACATAACATAATAAAATAAAATAAAAATAAAATAAAATAAAACGGCTGTCCCTCCAACCCCCACTTTGTGAGACAAAAGTTAAGAGGTCTTTGTCATTCCAGTGGAATGCAAATGGGAGAGGGGAGGCCTAGCGTTCAAAGAAGAGACTTGGAGCTGTTTACTGCATCTCAGGAAACACCCGCAGAAGCCTGAGAGGGATATTCTGCTAGGACGGATAAACCCATATGCCTTGTCCCACAGGGTCTTGCACTTAGAGAACTCATCACCCCATGAAGTCAAAGGACTTCTGTCAGCAGGTTCCAATGAAGATCTCTGATTTGATCAGCAGGACATTTTAAGGGCTATCTGGGTGCAATCTTCATCTTGAAGTTGAGGGCACGGAATGGGGACACGGTCCTCCCATGATGTATCTTTTATAGTGGCCACAAAGGACAGATTCCTGGGATCAAAGGGCCAAGGATTTAGTCAATAAAGACACTTAAATCCTTATCACAACTTTTATTTTTTTTATCCCAACTTTTAAAAACAAAGAAAAAGGGTGCTTGTTTTATAGTGTTTCTGTTCTTCAAAAGCATGAAGTATGAACTAAGTACATCTCCAAGGCATTTCAGGTTAGGCTGAGAGCCCAGCTGTTTGTTGATGCCATGACATCAGTGACAGTCTTAGCCCTACTATGTTTAATGTGTCTAGAAGGGAGCGAAACCATGGTGGTGTTTATTCCTTCATTCAACACCAGCCAGCACCCTTTCCCTTCATCAGCCACCTTTCATGATATTATTTTATTGGAGATAGTTTCTTTGGTTCACCAATAATCAAAATACTGGTCCTCTTTGTTGGTCTATAAATTTGGCAGTTAGAATACTTATGGCGGTGTCAGTCTGACACAATATTTGAGCCATGAGGACTGCTGCAGGAGTGGATTTGTTGAGGACAGGCAAACATTTGGAATATCATACATGATCTGGGATGGGGCAAATCTATATTTTAACATGGCCCACATCTGCATTACTGCTCCAACATATCAGTTATTGAGGGGCAACTTGATATGCATGGAAGAAATACGTATCTCGGGGCCATTCTTATATGAAGCCTGCATGGAAGAATGAAGTATGTGGACCTCAAAAAGCAGTGGACTTGGGTATAATCCTGCCTCTCTTACTTAATATGCTATTCACTAGTTAGTAGTTTACTTACATGTAAAAACCTTGTTGACTAATCTCTATGTGTCTGATGTAATTTGGAGCTCTTACTTTCTCTCATAGTTTTAGTTGATAATGTATTGGTCGATATTCCGAAAGACAGGTTAATATAGTGGCTAAGGTCAATGGGCTTGGAAATCAGACTGGCTTCATTTAAACCCAACTCCACCACTCCTGGCTGGTGATCATGGGCAAGATCCTTAAATTCTCTGAACCACAATATCTTTTCTGCAATACCATGATAGTGACTATAGTACCTGCCTCATAGACCTGCTGGGAGAATTAACTGAGATTATGCCAGTAACTGCTTTTTGAATGTGAACTCCCCTTGTTACCCATTACAGACTATAACTGTGGCATCTCTGTTCACTGGGCAGTGTTCTGGGAAATCCTGCAAGAAGGTATTTGTTCACCTGCTCACCTGAAATAGAACTGCATTAAACCTCACAGAAGCCTGGAGGAGTGTGAGTCACACAAGCCTTTCAGTGGTTTGCCTTTTCCAGCCAGCATGACCTCTAAAAATTGGGTTGAAGTATAAATAAATAATATATAACATATACATAAAATTGTAAGGGGAGCATCACATTCTTACTAGGCCAGAACTATCTCAGCTCTTCATCTTCTAGTAAAGTATATCTGGATGGTCCACTCATCTTGTCTTTGCTAAGGCATTAAGGACCCCTAACTGATCTGATGCAAGTTAAAGACAGAACACCAGGCACATAAATATGCTGTTATCTATGGTGAGTGCATTTGTGCATTTTCTCTTACACTTTTATTTCCATTGGATTTCTATTCTCACAGGGGAAAAGTGGTCATTAAGGAGGTCCAAAACATTCCCTTATATTTTTTTTTACAATTTGCTATCATTATTATTCATCCATATATTCACTTGTCTATCCACTTACTGAGTAAACATTGCTTAAGGAATTCATCATAGGCACTGTGCTCAGTGGTGGGGATACAGACATGGGTAATGTAACTGGTCTTCATTCTCCTGTAGCTCACTGTTTAGTGAGATTTGCAGATGAGTTCATCAACCTAATGTAATGTGATAAATACTTAATTGTGGCAGATAAAGGATTCTCCCAAGAGCACAGAGAGTTTCCTCCCTCTGCCTAGGGGAATAGGGAGAAACAACACAGGGTGTGAAGACCAAGTCCTGAATTGAAAAGAATGCAGTAGAGACAGAGGACAATCCAGTCATAGATCCCAGGAGAGACAGCCAGCTCCAGGCTTCTGTTCCTCCTCTGCTTTTCCCTGTGTGACAAAAACACAAATTCTTCTTTCCTCCGCACTTTATTTTTTTTTTTCACTCTACAATAGAGACACACAAATAGGTAGAATCTCAACCCAGAATCACCCATGTGGAACTGTTAAAATAGCTGTTCAAGTCCTGTCTCAGACCTGTTATTTATCCATGTATTAATCCAGCATACTTTCATTGAGCACCTGTTTATTAATCACTTAATATGTACCAGATACTGTGCTAGGAACTGGGGGAGTAAAAATTAAATGTCCTTGACAGGATATTAGTGTAGACAAACATAACAAATCATCACTATAAGAAAAATAAATATTTCAAAGGAGCACTTATAATAGTGGCCTTCAACTTACAAATTCCTAGCGTGAGAATGAGGCAAAAGAGAAGCAAACTAACTAGGTAAAAGGGAAGGACCATGTGAGGAAAAGAAACGGCATGTGCAAAAGTCCCACAGAATCAGACACTCCGTAGGTGGGGCCAATAGAAAAATATCTACAACTCTGCAGGTGATTTGGGTGTTCACTCAGGGTTGACAAGCTCTTGCTAATCCCCGATTCTCGTGTTTTACAGGGCTGTTAGGTGAGCAAATAAAAAGAGGCTTATAAAAGTCCTTTGAAAAGTAAAAAATGCCTTACACAGGCAGAGTGTTGTATACAATAGCCCTCAATAATCATCAAATAAGAATTGTACTCGGTATTAAAATGGATGAGCCCTTGATATGACCATAAATTTAGGAGATTACTCATATTTCACACCAAGATCGACATTTTATGTCACTTTAGCCATAGTGATGTGACTCACACTATTTATCTACAGCTTCTACATTCTCCATCTAAGAGGTTTTGTACCTCAGTGTGAACACAATGGTGTAGAAGGATTGATGTTTAGGAGGGGAGGAAGGATGCCAGGTAAGCAAGAGAAGCCTGGGAATTAAAGGTGAAGCTCTGGCCACTTGCCAAAAGAAATTGGAACTTGCAGTCATGGATAGGACCTCTGGAGACAACAAATACATCATATTTTCCTATATGTTCTGTCTCAGACCCAGAGGTCATACTATACTGTGTGAAATAAACAGGTGAGCATTTCTTGCCAATTAAAGCAAGGAAGTCCAAAAAAGTAAGCCTGCAGTAGTTTAATAAAGCTATGGTTTCCACCATCATATTTAGACCTCTAGCTTTAAATATTCAGTAACCAAACCAACTAGTCTCTGAGGTACGTTCAATTCTACCCTTTGTTAATTGTAACACCAGACCATGTCGATGGATCTTTTCAGGGTTGGTCTAATATAATAAAGGGTTATGCAACATCCTGAGGAGCTCATGCAAGGTACCATGATGGAAATGCCAACCTTAGATTAAGAGGGAGATGCACAGTAACCACAGCCTCTGCCATTTCCAAGGGTGGAGGAGATTCTTTATCTGAAAGTTATCAGACAAGTTAATGGAAGTAAAGAACCAAATGTACTAAAATGGGAATCGGAGTCCCAGGCTATAATATAAGTGCATCTTGATTTGTGACTGTGGGTGAGTAATTTAATCTATTCAGTGCCTTCATTTTCTCATACGTTAAATGGGATAATAGAATTATGATGAGTACTAGGAGACATTGAAATTAAAATGCTTGGCACATTCAAAGAATTCTGAATATGTGGTACAGATACTCTACCCCCCACCAATGAGGTGGAACATGACTCCCTACCTTTAACTGGGAGCTGCCTGTGGTGACTGCTTTGCAAAGAATACAGTACAGAAAGCAGGAAAATAAAAAGTAACTTAACAGTGGAGAACACTGACAAACATTAATTACCTAAGCCACATAATCAAGGTCGGCATCAATGGAGATAAATCATGTCGATTGTATGTACTCTTGATTGGATAGGATAAGAATGACATTTTACTCCTCTGCTCTTCCTCCCTAAAAGTCTGTAACCCAAGTCTAATGATATAAGAAGAACAGCAAACATGCTTGCAGCAATGAAAAAAATAGAAAGCCTCAATACAGAAATAGAAAATCTCAGCAAACAGAGCTCAGCTGAGCTCAATAGCAGAATGGAAGGGACAGATGAAAGAAACAGAAACCCAGAAAATATGACAATAGAAATCGCACAGTCTGAACAACAAGGAAAAAATAAACTGGAAAAAAAATGAATAGAGCCTCATGGAGCTGTGGGACTTCTGTTACAAAAGTGTCATAGGAGTGACAGAAGGAGAGGGGAAAGAGAACAGGGCTGGAGAAGTACGAAAATAATGACTACAAGTTTCCCCAGTTTGGCTAAAGACTTAACTTACAGATTCAATAAGTTGAGCAAACCCCAAGAACAGAAATCCACACCAAGATACCACACAAATCTTCTGAAAAGTAGAGAAAAAAAATTAGATCAGAGAGGGAGAAATAACACCTTACCCAGGAGGGGAAACAATACACATGACAGCAAATTTTTCATTAGAAGCCATGGATGTCAGAAGGAAGTCACACAACATTTTTCTATTGCTGAAAGTAAAGAACTGTCAATGCAGAATCCTATATCCAGCAAGAATATCCTTTAGAAATGAAGGGAAAATCAAGACATCCACAGATGAAGAAAAATGGAGAGAATTTGTTACCAGCACATCTACCCTAAAAGAATGACTAAAGGAATTTCTACAAACAGAATGAAAATGATCAAAGAGAGTACCTTAGCACACCAGGAAAAATAAAATATGGTAAATGCAAATACACATAAATATAGTAGGCTTTTGAAGTTTTCTAAATTATGTTTCATGATGAAAGCAAAAATAACACTGTCTGATATGGTTTTAAATGTACATAGAGAAACTATTTTAGATAACTATATTTAAAATGGGGGAAGACAAAGGTTTATAAAGGTAAGTATAAATATAGATAGATGATCTATAGGTAGGTAGGTAGATAGATAGATAGATAGATAGATAGATAGATAGATAGATAGAGATATATAACTGAATTGATAAAATGAGAGCTATAGACTGTTATGTATATATAATGTGATACCTAAAGACATTGCTAAGGCCTATACAAAAAGATACACTGAAAAACACTACAGATAAATCAAAATGAAACTCTAACACATGTTCAAATAAGCCACAGGAAGTCAGGAAAAAGAAAACAGAGGAACAAAAAAGAGAGAACAAACATAAAATAAAAACTAAAATGGCAGACTTAAGTCCTAACATATCAATAATTTGCATTAAAAGCAAACAGTCTAAATATAACAATTAACAGAAAGAGGTAGGCAGAGTGGATTAAAGAACACGAGCCAACTACATGCTGTCTACAAAAAATTCATTTTAAGTAAAATGATATAAGCAGGTTGAATGAATATAAACAAATGGAACATGATATATTGCACAAACATTCATCACAAGGAAACAAGAGAACCTATGTTAAAATTAAATAAATGCCAGAGCAAAGAAAATTACCAGAAATAGAGATGGACATTATATAATAATAGAGGGTCAATCCACAAAGAAGACATAGCAGTCCTAAATGTTCACGCAACCAGACCACAGAGCCATAAAGTATATGAAGCAGAAAAAGGAAAAGTAGGCAAATCCATAATTATAGTTGGAGGCTTCATCACCCCTCCTTGAACAATTGACAGAACACTTAGAGAGAAAACCAGCAAGGATAGAGAAGAACTCAACTACACCACCAACCAACAGCATCTACTTGACATCAATAGAACACTTCACCTAAAAACAGCAAAATATACATCATTTTCAATTGCCCATGGAACATATCCTGAGATAGACCATATCATGGGCCACAACACAAATCTCAACAAATTTAACAGAACTGAAATCATACAGTGTTTATTGACCACAATGGAATCAAACTAGAAATCAATAACAGAGTGATAATAAGGAAATCTCCAAATACTTAGAAACTGAATAACACACTACTAAATAATCCATTGATCACTACAGACTCTATGGACAGGTTCTGATCACATTAATGGATAATAAGAGAATTCTGTAAAGAACCCCACATGTAAATATAACTTACATGAAATGGATAAATACCTTGAAAAACACAAGTTAATACAACCCACTTTATATGAAATAATTTGAATACTCATATCTATTAAGAAATTAAATTCATAATTTAAAAGCTTTCCCAGAAAGACATCTTCATGCCAGATAGGCATGTTCATAGTTCATTGGAAAATTCTACCAAATGTTAAAAGAAGAATTAACACCACATCTACATGGTTTCTTCCAGAATATAGAAGTTGGAATACTTTCCAATATATTTTATGAAGCTTATATTACTCTCCTAAAACAACAACAACAAAGTACAAAAAAAATAAAACTACAGACCCATATTCTTCATGAATATAAATGCAAATATCCTTAACAAAATATTTGAAAATAGAATTCAGCAATACATAAAGAGAATTATAAACTATGGCCAAGTGAGGTTTGTTCCAGGGATGCAAAGCTGATCAATACTCAAAAATCAATTAGTGTAATTCACCATATTGGCAGACTAAAAGAGAAAAACCTTGTGATTCTATCAACTGATAAAGAAAAAACATTTGACAAAATTCAAAAGCCATTCATGAAAAAAACTCTCACAAAAAGGAATAAAGACTTCCTCAACTCAATAAAGAGCATATTTTAAAAACTGATAGTTATTATTGTATTTAATGGTGAAAGATTGAATGCTTTCCCCTTTAAGACTGGGAACAAGACAATGATGTCTGTTCTAACTGTGCTAATTCAATATAGTGCTGGAAGTTCTGGCTAGTTAAAAACACAAGAAAAGGAAATAAAAAGCATACATATCAAAAGAAAGAAGTAGGGGAGCCTGAGTGGCTCAGTCAGTTAAGCATCTGCTTTTGGCTCAGGTCATGGTCCCAGAGTCCTGGGATCCAGCCCAGCGTTGGGCTCCCTACTCAGCAGGGAGCCTGCTTCTCCCTCTCCCTCTGACCCCTGCTCGTGCTCTCTCTCTCTCAAATAAATAAATAAATAAAATCTTAAAAAAGAAAGAAGTAATATCAATCTATACTTTCAGGTAACATGGTTGTCTATATGGAAAAAAATCACAAGATGTCTACAAAAAAAAAAAGAAACAGAGGGACTCCTGGCAAAGGGTGGCTTAGTTGGCTAAGTGTCTGACTCTTGATTTTGGCTCAGGTCATGATCTCAAGGTTGTGAGATGGAGCCCCCACTCGGGCTGCACGCTGGGCTTGGGGCCTGCTTGGGATTCTCCCTCTCCCTCTGCCCCTCCCCCACCCCATGCATGCATGTGCACTCTCTCTCTTTTTCTGTCCCTCTCTAAAAAGAAAGAAAAGTCTTCTATAACATATAAGTTCAGCAGCAAAATCACAGGATGCAAGATAAATACACAATAAATCAATTCTATTGCTTTATGCTATTAATGAGCATGTGTACACAGAAATTAAGAATACAGTGCCATTTACAATCGTTTAAAAATCAAAAACTTAGGGGTACATCTAACTAAACATGTATAGGACTTGTATACTGAAAAACACAAAATGCTAATGAAAGAATCAAAGATTAAAACAGAGTCATACTGTATGCATGTATTGGAGATTCAACATAGTAAAGATGTCAATGTTCTCCAAATTCACATACTGGTTTAATGCAACTCCTATCAAAATCCCAGCAAGATTTTTTGTAGCCATAGACAAAATTATTCTAAAACTTGTATGGAAAGGCAAAGAAATTAGAATAGCTAAAACAATCTTGAAAAAGAAGAATAAAGTAAGATAAATGGGTTTACCTAATTCCAAGAGTTATATAGCTACAGTTATCAAGACTGTATGGTATTGGCAAAGAGATAAGCACATAGATCAATGGAACAGAATAGACTCCAGTAATACTCACATGTGCCCAAATGATTCTGAACAAAAGTGCAAAACCAGTTCAATAGAGGAAAGAAAGCCTTTTCAATAAATGGTACTGGAGTAATTGAATATCCACAGGCAAAAAAAAAAAAAAACAAAAAAAAACCTTGATGTATGCCATATACTTTGTACGAACATTAGCTCAAAATAGATCATGGTTGTAAATGTATAATTTTAAATTATAAAACTTAGAGGGAAAAAGAAAATCTTAAGGATCTGGAGGCAATATGTTGTTAGCCTTTTTACACTGAGAGCACAACCCATAAAAGGGAAAATCAATAAATTGGACCTCATCTAAATTCAAAAATTTTGTTCTTGATAGGGATCCTTTAAAAAGATGAAAAACCAGGCAACGATACTGGAAGAATATATTTGCAAGCTACGTATCTGATGAAAGTTGAAGAATATATAATCAATGTCCAAATCTCAACATTTAAAAAAAAAATCTATTTAAAAAGTGAGCAAAAGACATAGAGACATTTTACTAAAGAGGATATACAAATAGCAAAGAAACACAAAAAGATGTTTGACATTATTAGCCATCAAGAAAATAAAAATTAGGGGCACCTGGGTGGCTCAGTTGCTTAAGCATCTGCCTTTGGCTTGGGTCATGATTCCAGGGTCCTGGGATGGAGTCCCACGTCGGGCTTCCTGCTCGGCAGGGAGCCTGCTTCTCTCTCTCCTGCTCCCCCTGCTTGTGCTATCTCTCTCTTCCTGTCAAATAAATAAATAAATCTTAAAAAAAGAAAATAAAAATTAAAACCACAATGCGACATCATCATACACATATTAGAATGGCTAAAATAAAAAAATAGTGACAAAACCAAATGCTGGCAAGGTTGCAGAGAAATCAGATCCATCATATATTGCTGGCAGGATGTTTCTTAAGTAACTAAACATGGGACTACCAGACAACCACCCAGCAATTGCACCTCTGAGCATTTATCCCAGACAAAAGAAAATATATGTTCACAGATAAACTTGTGTGTGAATGTTTATAGCAGCTTTATTTATAACAGCCCAAACAGAAGATAACCCAGATGTTTTCTAATGGGTGAATGTTTAAATAAGCTGTGTAAGTCCATGGAAAACTACTCAGCAATAAAAAATAATGAGCTATTGGTGGACACAGCACATAGATGAATTTCCAGAGAAATGCTGAGTGAAAAATGCCAATCCTAGAGGGGTATGTGTTCTATGATTTCCATTATATAACCTTCTTGAAATGAATGAGAAAATTATAGAAATAGATAATAGAGTAGTGGTTGCCAGGAGTTCCAGAAGATTCTGGTTGCAGGAAGAAAGTGACTGTGGCTATGTATGAAAGGGCGTCAGGAGTGACAGTGGTCATGATGGAACTGTGCTGTGTCTTAACTGTATCAATGTCAGTATCCTGGTTGTGATGCTGTCTGTATTTGAGTTCTACGAGCTGTCACCGTAGGAGAAACTGGGCAGAGAGCACAGATGCTTTTTATTATTTCTTACAACGGTGTACAAATCTTCCGTGATGGCAAACAAAAAGTTAAATTTGAAAACAATTACACTAGCTTGAATCCTGATATATCATTTGTGCATTAAATTAATTTAAATCCATTGACACTTATTGATACTAGTTTAAGCACGGCAGGGGGCCCAATGATATGTGTGCAGTTTGTCTGATACAAAATTATAAGAGCAGAGCATGGAGGACATGTTGTATTGACTTGGTGGTAAAGTGCTGGTAAAGCTGAGGGAACCCTAGTCCCCTCCTCAGCCCTGCAGCTGTCTCAGCCTCACTGGCAGGGGAACTCCCATGCACCGTGAGATTTATGGGTGCTTGCAGATTACTCTTGGTCACACCCCTGAAGTGGAAATGACCTTTTCTAGCTTTACCCAAGGTAGATAAAAAAATATAGGTGATATGGTTATATAGAATTATAATTTCCATTAACTTATTAAGGATATATGAACTTCAGCTTCTTTTTTTTAAAAGATTTATTTATTTATTTTTGAGAGAGAGAGTTTGTGCGTGTGCATGAGTTGGGGGAGGGGCAGAGGCAGAGGGAGAGAGACAATCTTCAAACAGACTCTCTGCTGAGCACAGAGCCTGAGGCAGGACCCAATCCCAAGACCCATGAGATCATGACCTCAGACAAAACCAAGGGTTGGACATTCAACCAACCAAGCCACCCAGGCGCCCTCTCTGTCCCTTTCTTTCCTCGTTTGTAACATAAGAATGAAAATAAATATTACCTATAAAAGTTGGTATGAGAGTTGAATGAATGTTTGTGAAGTCCACAGAACAGTGCTCTCAACCATGTTTATAAAATAAACTCACTCTCTGAATTTCTTGTGTAGTTCTTCTGACTCTAGTTTATGAAATGAAAAAAAAAATTCACTCTCACTTTTTTCTAACTTCTAGTCTGACACACTTACAGAATTATATGCCTAACTGCAAGTGATCACAGAGAATCTGAGTACTTTTATAAGAAAAAAATAAAGTTAAAAAAATATCTCCTTTAAAACATGATTTAAATGCATTGGTGTGTCAAAATGTTGTTCTTTATTTAAGCATTTGGCAATTTTGTTTTGTTTTTCTTCTAGTTTCAATCCACACATCTCAAGATGAAACCCTGCAGGCTATATTTTATTATAATTATTTTGTCAGTGTCAGGAATGCGGTTGCCTGGATTTGATCTATCTGCTGAGCATAATCTATTTACTAGGACCTCCAGTCTGCACCACTTTCTGGACCAGCAAATCCCTGGGAATATCAATCACACCATGGACTATGTTGTATTTAACCAGGGAAATGGGATAACGATATAAAAAATAATAATGCATACAATTACTCATAGCTGTAGATATGACATTAGTCCTGGTGATTTGCTGAAGAGCACAGTTGATAACCAGAAAATGTGGACGCCCCCCACACTATCAACTTAAAACAATATCATCTCTCAGAGTGACAGCAGAATGCACACTTAAAGATAATAAATTCATTAATCTTACCCTCCTAACATTTCAAAGGAATCATGAGATGTAAATTAGTGACTCAAAAAGAGAAAAAGAGGGGTGCCTGGGTGGCTCAGTCATTAAGTGTCTGCCTTCAGCTCAGGTCATGATCTCGGGGTCCTGGGATCGAGCCCCGCATTAGGCTCCCTGCTCCATGGGGAGAGTGCTTCTCCCTCTCCCACTCTCCCTGCTGGTGTTCCCTCTCTTGCTGTGTCTCTCTCTGTCAAATAAATAAATCTTTAAAAAAAAAAAAAAAAAAAAGAAAAGAAAAAGAACTCACCACCAGATGTCTCCACTATGTAAGGCAATTAATACAACAAAACGACGAAAAGAAGAGATTAAAAGGATGGTTGATTGGGGGCAGTGGCTCTTGGCTAAGGGTGATTTTGCATCCACAGGTGACATGTGTCGACGCTGGAGGGGTATCACTGGCATCTACTAGCTAGAAGCCTGGGTGCTGCTAGACATCCTACCTGCACAGAACAGCCCTCAGTGACAAAGAACCATCTATCCCAAAACGTCAATAGTGCCAACTGAGAACACCCTTTAAGGGACATTTGATTTGCTTGATTGGCATTATAATTTACTGGTCTGCCATCACACTTTTTTCCACGCAGAAGGAAAAAGGGTAGTAAAAAGTGATAAGAAAAATGAATATATGAGACTAAACCATGTTTTCCTCCAGTTGTCTGCAAATAACTCTATTGCAGGCCCTATAACATGATAGTCTTTACAATATAATTTCCTTTTGCCTTGACAGTCCCCTCACGACATGGGATCTTACTGAGGGCCTGGCCAAGATCATTTCATTCTTTATGTGACCCATGCTTAGATTGTGGGGCACGGAGTACACACTTAAAAGTTTGTCCTGAATGATTTCATGAGTTCATCATAATAGGGGATAGGCTCTAAAAGGATCATGAGGAAACCCTACATTTAAGGAAGGTATGGTTCAGAATCCATCAGTCCTAGCTTTAATGGAAGATTGTGGCATTAGCAAGCAGGCAAGACATTCTACACAGTCAAGAAGCTATGGAAGTATAAAGGTAATGGGGCAGCTTTCTCCATCTGAAGTGACTATGAATTCCTCCTTAAAAAAAATACTTGGCAATACCATCCCACCATTTAAGATTTTCATCTAAATAAAGAGCCTCAGATAGAGGACTGGCAGAAGGATTGACTGGTGGCAAGCACTGACAGTTATGTGTGTGTGCATATACGTTAACCATGCACACAGAAGTGTGTGCACTTACACAAATACAAATAGCAAATTAATGACCAACAACTACAGACATATTTAGAGTATGCATATAGTAAACCTGAAAAAGTAAAAATACTATCACGAATAATAAAAGTGTGAGAGTCCTTATTTATACAACTGAGTGGATCAAAACTAAGTACAGGTTTAAAAAAAATGACTCCTGGGGCATCTGGGTGGCTCAGTCAGTTAAGTGCCCAACTCTTGATTTTGGCTCAGGTCATGGTATCAGGGTCCTGAGATTGAGCCCCGCGTCAGGCTCCAAGCTCAGCACAGAGTCTGCTTGTCCCTCTCCCTCTGTGCCTTTCCCCACTCTCTCTGTCTCCCTCTCTCTCTCAAATAAATAAATAAAATCTTTTTTAAAATATGACTCCTTAATGTTGTTAATCTTTTCTAAATTTTAGGAATATTGAGAGAATCTATTAATTTGGAATAAAATCACTAATTTGCATTTTACTAATTTTATATTTATTTCCTCATTAAATTTAACAAAATATTTAATATTTAATATTTTTAAAGCATCTGTAATATCACATTTCTCTAGAGTACTTCCCATTCTTCTCCCATCCATCTCCCCATTCATCCATCTATCCATGCAGGTTTGTAGGAAGATACCTGGAATGATGTTTATATAGATCACTTATGCTATTTCTGCATGGTTGGATTTGAACCTGATTTTAAATTCACATTTTTATTTTTCATCATCAAAGATGATGATCTTTATAATCATCATTTTTTTAGGAAAAACAGTAAAATATCAGTGGATATTAGGAATATCTTTTTAAAAACTTAACTTTTTTCCTCTAGATTTACTGAGATGAAATCGACATACATTATATCATTATGCTATTCACCCTAAACTTATACCATGCTGTGTGTTAAAACTTTACTTTTGAAATGCCATAAAATTGTTTTTTTCTTTAGTGTACAATTCTATGAATGTTAACACATATGTAGATCTGTGTAACCACCATCACGATGAAGGTCTATCACCTTCATAACCCCCAAACTTCCTCATGTTATCCATTTGTAATAACACCCTCCCCCAGTCTCTGAGACCTTTCTATATTGATCTTCCCCTTATCACTATAGTTGTGTGTTTCTGCAAATGCCTTATGAATGGAATCCCAGTGTTTAATCAGTGTTCTCCTGAGAACAGAACCAATCATTCATTTATATCTATGACTAGAGAGAGAAAGAGAGAGAGAGAGAAGAGAGGAATTGGCTCACATGATTATAGAACCTGACAATATGAGATATCCCGAGAGCTGCAGGTGGCAAGCTGGAGATCTAGAAGAGTCAGTGGTGTAGTTCCAACTGGAAAGCAGGAAGAGACCAAATACATACTTTATTTTGCTGTCTTTGGGATCTCATGTTTATATGGATCTGATTTTCTCCTGTTAATCTCTCTCATGTCAATTTAATTCTTAGATCAGCAAGAAGAATCTTAAAGGGTAGAGAAAGATGTTTCCTCCCCAACACCTCCAACTCTTCAGTTGACTCTTGAATGCTGTGAGGGTTAGGAGCACCAATCCCTACACAGTTGAAAATTTTCATATAACTTCTGACTCCCCTAAAACTTAACTACTAATAGCCTACTGTGGATTAGAAGCCTTACTGATAACAGTCGATTAACACACATTTTGTAACGTTATATGTGTTATTTACTGTATTGTTACAATAAAGTAAGCTAGAGAAAAGAGAATGTTAAGAAAATTATATATAGAACTAAGGAGGGAGTGAGGGCTTGGAACTTCAAAGAGAAGGAAAGGAATTCACAGGAAGATGAAAAAGAGTAAATGTTTGGTAAACACATGTTTGCTGGGTCATGTAGAAGCAATGGAACATAGAGAAGAATTTAATAAATAAACTTTATTTATACACCTAGCTCATACTCTACTATAATTATCTATGGTGAGAACTCTCTTCCTGGAGTAGGTCCTCTATTTAACTTCTTTTAGGCATTTAGGGGGCAGGTCAAAGTTTCTTCCTGAGATTTTGGGCCTTGATTATTTTCAACTCAATATGAAAGCCAAAGTGGCACATTTTGGGGTGACTTGTTCTGAACCTCTACAAAGGAATGTGACTTAGAACCAAAGTCAAAGGAAACCATAAAAGTAAATATTCTTTATTAAACTCCGTCTGTCACAAAGGAATAAAACGAAGCTTGCAAACTCTGGAGTGATTGAGAGGCACCGGACTTTATGCTGAGCTCAGTCATTTCTCTCTGCTAGTAAATATTGTCATGTATCACTGTGCTCTTTCTCCTGCCTCTAAATGAACTTCCTTCACTCCCTTTAGATTCATTTATTATGCAGTGAGATGTTATTTAAAAAAATTTCTTTGGAAGAAGTGACTAATATACTTGCACAGACCAGCTTTTGTGCTAACTGGGTTTATTTGTCTGTGTCAGTGCAAACTTACAGAGACTTTCTCACGAAAAGGCAAAATGTACAGACAGGACACTTACTCACAAAATTACTTCATGTTACAAACTTGAATTACATTTACTGTCTAAGGCAAAGATTTTAGCAACTACCTTGGGGGCAGAACTACTGAAAAGTTTTATTCTTAAGGACATCAATTTAGACTGACTGTAAAAGAACACCGAAGGAGGGGCACCTGGGTGACTCAGTCAGTTAAGGGTTTGACTCTTGATTTCAGCTCCAGGTCATGATCTCAGGGTTGTGGAATCACCCTGTATTGGGCTCTGTGCTCAGCAGGGAGTCTGCTTGAGATTCTCTCTCTCTCTCTCTCCCCCTCTGTCACTCTCCCTATGTGTTAGCTCTCTCTCTCTGTCTCTCTCTAAAGTAAATAATCTTTTTTTTTAATTAAAAAAGTAAAATAACACTGAAGGAATTTACCAACTTGATTGGGAAGAAAAAAAAAGAATCAAGTCACTTATTTTTGGTTAATAAAAATGGTATAGTATCTGAGTTAACTGGATACTTGCAGAATTCTTTTCACTGAAAGAGATGTGACCCTGTTACTCTCAGTTTTAAAGTCCTTTGCAGGATGAACCCTTGTTCTCAGTGCTCTCCTATAGCCTAGGGTTCATTAGCAGGCTCCATGCTGGGTGCGGAGCCTACTTAAGATTCTCTCCCTCTCCCTCTGTTCCTCCCCCTGCTTGTGATCCCTAAATAAATAAACAAACAAATAAAATTTCAAAAAGAAGAAGAAAAGGACTCAACCCATCACTGGCTGGCTTAAAGGCACAGAGAGGGACCATGAACTGATGAATGTGAGCATCCTCTTGGAGCTGGAGAAGGTGAGGAAAGAGATTTCCCTCAAGAGCTCTCTGAAAAGAGTTTACCCCTGCCAACACCTTGACTTTAGCCTAGTTAAGATCCATTTCAGACCTGTGACCTACAGAACTAGAAGATAACAAAGTTGTGTTACATTCAACTACCAAGTTTGTGGTGATTTGTTAGGGCAGCACAGAAAGCGAGCATAATATTTTTATTATTTTTTGTGAGATCATATCTTTTGCCTTTTGGGTATTTAAAATGTTCCTTTTTTTCTATGAAGTAATAGGAAAGGGTAGTGTGTGTGTGTTTGAAAGGGTTTACTCTATCTTTGCCAAAATAAAAGTATAATCATCCTTTCTCAATCCTCTCCTTTCCCCCATTCCCTATCTCTTTCTCTCTTCTTCCTTCCTCATTTAAACTGTGTTATGAAGTTTAATCAGCATACAGACAGTATCCCAACACACATTACATGCACAGCCCTTTCTTTTGATCCTGTTCTTCTCTGCAGTTGCCCACCTCCAGCTCTCCTTTATCCTCTAGAACAGTGGGTCCCAGTCTTCCTAGGAATCACAATTCCTCGGGATACTGAAGATACACACACCACATCCCATTCTGCAGCTACTGAATCAGCATTTCCCAGGGAGGGGTCTGAAAATCTGCATTGTTGGCAAGGAATACAGTCATTAGTGAATTTGAGAAACGCCATTCTAGTGGCATCAGACTGTTGATATTCCTTGTACTTGCTATTGCATGCCCAAACCCCACCTTCCACCTCCTCAGTCCCTTAATCCAATGTCCCTCTGCCTCTCCCCACTCTGGTGCCCTCCCTGACTTTGCCTGGTAAGCTTCTCCCCCTCCTTTCTTTGATATCATTGGATTCGATTCTCACTTTCTGTGGAAGAGTTCCCTAGCTGACCTTCACTCCTCAAATCACGTGGAACATTTCGCATAAACTACTAGGCACTTACCTTATTGTTCTGTAATCATCTGTGTGCCTTCCTCAGCCAGATTTGGTCCTTGAACAGAGGGATTGTGCCTCCCTCATGCTTCTCCCCCAAGGCTCAGCATGGTTCTGGAGAGGCATTCAATGCTAAATAAATGCCTGTAAAGTGAATGAGGGGAAGAAGGGATGCATGAATGAATGAAAGAGTAGAAGCATAATGTCACGTGGTAATTCTCTGCTTTCTCTCCTTTAAGCACCACGCTCATTCTCGGATAATTGCCAAGGGGACAGGGGACCCATGCTAGACTATGCATCACTGATGTCTTTGTGAGGAGAGAAATCTGGTGTACGGGTTTTCTGTGTGAGAAAGAAAGAAGTCTCGCCATGCCACCTTTACCTTCAAAATATATTTTCCTTAGCCACTGAGCACTTGTCACCATTTCCACGAGCCTCACTCTGACCCAAGCTTCTGCCACCTCTCTGGTCTCCCTGTAGTTCCTTCAATACGACAAGCACAAAAGGGTTTTGTACTCACTCTTCCCTCTGCCTGAGATAATCCTTATATATCCTGATATCTGCATCTTAGCTCAATCCCTCCGGGAAAGGCTTCGTCCTACCGACCTACCTAAAATATTGCTCCTGCCAAACTATTAATTTACCTAACTGCTTTATTCTTTCTTGTATTGCAGTACTTATATAAAATGTCTACTGTATATTTGTGTTTAGCCTGTCTTGACCATTAGAATATAATATCCGCAAAGACAGAAATTTTGTTTTGTTCACTGCTCTACATCCAGTCCCTAGAATAGCTCACCATAGGTAGTAGGTAGTTAATACATATATGTTGAATGTTGCATATGAGTGTGGCGGAATATATATCCTACAATAACTAAGCAGACTAGCACAAGGCACGGTGCAGGCATTTACTCACTGAGGACACATCAAGTACCTTAAAGCAACATTTTAAATGCACCTCGATCTATGGCTGCCATTGCTAAGAATTAAGGATTTGATGCATGGTCTGTTTCTCACCTGCATATGGTTATTACCTAAGAAAGCAGGTAAGGGTTTTTCTGCTGCTGCTTTTTCCCTTATGAGAGTGGCCACCTGACATGCTGTCCACTGCAGCCTTGGGGAATATGGCAGGGGGACAGTGCTCCCGGACTTAAGTCCAGTTTCGCTTTTCCTGATGCTATGGTGATGCTGCTGAGGTCCAATTAAACACCAAATAAGCAAAGCGTAAGACGTGTGCCAGCCACACAGAAACATTGCTTACTCTTGCCAGAGAGCCACATACTCTGTTTGCAGCTTCCTCCAGAACACCCTCTTTGTTTTGAATTCCTGGAGTGGATTGAGCTGCCCAACTACGAGATTTGATCCTGGGCTTTTTTTTTTTTTTTTTTTTTTTTTAGCTGCATGGGAACTCTAATAGCAGGCTCAGAACTTGGTTAGCTTCAGGCCCTTGCTGTCTGTATTATCTTCCTAGGTAGGAGTCTCTGTTTCATTTTGCCCATGCCTTGAGGGAAATCTGATCCATTTCCTTCTGTCACCTTCAAGTGGTTTCCTTTCTTCCCCCTTTTGGACTATAAATATAGCAACTGTAGTCTTATCTCTTCCACTATGACTTCAATTCTTTGCCCTCTTCAGTTTTCCTTTCTGGCTTTGATGGCTCAAGTGTTTCCTAATTGCAAGGATAAAAACAGTGGTCGAGGCTGCACAGTTTCCTGTTTTGAGTTCTGTGTATGTCCCTTCTCTGGCTGACTCTCTGCATCTCCATATCCCAGGTGCCATAATGGCTATACCATGGTGTCATGGGCATCTCGTCGCTCGCTGGGCATGAACAGCTCTTGGACAGTGCATTTGATGGCTTTTCAGAGAATCAGCCTGATCTTTGAAATTATATTTTAAAAGCTCTTAGATGTCTGGGTCCGCATTTCTTTGCCGGAAAGGGAATAAAAGGAAAGAAAGAATATGTTGGAAATATCAAAGGGCAACACTTCTTTCTTCCCTGGTCAATCATTCCCATCTCCAAGGACACTGTCCCTAGCCACACAGTATGGGCGTGGGCTTTGAATTTAAGTCAAAAGGAGAGGAAGAGTGAAGGAAGCATGATCCTATATAGGATGTTGGCTATCATAGGGTGCTAGCTGGGTGAGTCTAGGCTGTCAGAAAACTCCAAAGTCAAGTGTATGCTAATCCAAGATAACCAACATGTTCTAGTTTTCCTGGGACTTCCTTGATTTTAATACTGAAAATCATATGTCTGGGCCAAATGGGACAGTTGGTCCCTACGAAATTACTCAAATACAACTTTGAGTGCTTGCTATGTGCCAGCATGTTTCTTACGGAGACTCCAGGTTTGGTCAGCCGGTCCTTTAGCCTGTCCTCATCTGCATTTTTCTTCCTTCTGTTTACATAAACCCTTGAAGATCGCCCCTTTGTCAACAATTTCACATTCAGGTCTGGCCTTCATTGTCCTGAATGCTTGACCCTGTTAATTTGATTTTATTCTATGACACAACCTTGGTCTTCCTTAGATCCAGAATGAAAATGTTGTCTGGAGTGGCAGTGAAAATTGAGTGTGGGCAAATCCCAGGGAAGACAATAACTCACAGTGGAAAGGAAGTATAGAACACAGGGGTAGCAGGGTAGGGCTGTGCCCTCCCACAGCATACAGAATATGCCCATGGATTTGTTAAAATGTCAAAAGCAGGTGTTTCTTTTTCCTCCAGTCTGAGCTTCAAGCTAACTTGGGCATTCAGCTAAATCCCTCCCAGGTGCTAAAACAGTATGTGGTTTAGGATTTCAGAGGTAATTATTGCTGAAGGCATTGCATGGCCAGTGCACCTGCCAGGTAGATGTTATGAAAGAATGTGTCCCGGGGGGGGGGGGCACCAAAAGAATTCAGGAGACAATTTCTCCATCCTAAGACCTCTTATAAGGCCTATTAAGGCCATCAAAAGCTAGTCATGGAGCTGAACATATTCCCAATATGGTTAACAACACAAAAGATGTAGCAGGAACTAAAAATCCTAACAAGATCAGGCAGTGGGTCTAGGTCAGAGAAAATGCCAGCACTACTCTGAGAAATTCAAGCTGCATGGTACCGTTCTAGTCCTGCAACTGATGCACAGTGAGTTATCTTGTAGTAAAGCTGAATATTTAGACATTTAGATTTAGATATTTAGATCCTGGCTTGGGTACCCAAGGGAAATACATGGTCTGATGATCTAAAATGAAAGAGAGAGAGGGGTTCAATGTGGTCATTTATTCATTGAAAAGATGAGTCTTTCCCAGCCTTGGACAATGCCCTTGGAAGAAAATGGAGGACAATAACAGCAACAAAAATCCAGTTTCCCTGCCCTGACAGAGCTCAAGATCCCATGGGAGAGTCAGAAATTAATCAAATAATTACCCATGTTAATATAAAATCAGCACTGTGATAGTACCACGAGGGAGAGGTACCATGTTTTCTGAAAGCTTGTAATAGAGGGATTTGAACCAGTTGGGTGGCTTCTCTGAGACACTGAAAATTGGACTGACATGAGAAATACCCATGTTTGTTTAGTGCTTAATCTGTGCTGGGCACTGCTAACAGCTCTATCACATTTTCTTGATTAATTCTCACATGTGAAATTTTGGAAGTAAGCATTATCCTTTTAAACCCTCATTGATCTAGGAAGAGAATCCCACCATTATCCATAACCTCGGGGAAAAAGCTTTCATCATTATCAGTAACCTAAGGAAGAATGTTCTGTTAAGATCCTCTAGAACAGAGGCTCCCTGAGCTTCTCTTTTGTACCTCTGTCACCAGTGCCTAGTGCTACTGCAACAGTCCAAGCCCTGCACAGGATAACACCTCGGATATTCGTTTGGGTGACTTTATTTATATCCATCATGCAGATTAGAAAATCTGGCCTGGAGAGGTTAGGTGGTGGGTGTAGAGCCGCATAGGTAGTGAGAAGCAGAGTCACTATTAGAACCAAGCTCTGTGTCTCCAGACCAAAGGAGGAAGTGGGAGTACATTTGGATGAGGGGGCACAGCAAGTGCCAAGGCACGTTTGTACAGAGTTCAAGGGTCTGCTGCCCTTCCCGTACATCCTGGTCCAGAAGGACCTGCCAATCCTCGTGTTCCCCGGAAGCAGGATCCAGGCAGCGTCTTACGCCCAGCAGAGGCAGGGGAAGCATATCACCGATGGTGGAGAGGGGATGCGATGCTTTGCAACGCGGGCCCTCAAGATCACCTGTCTTGCTGCTAAAGCTACAAATAAGTAGGTCCAGACTCCTGTCTCGAGGTTGAGATCCCAGGCTCTGGACGGCTTGTGTGCTGACAGTTCCTCTTGGAAAAGCTTGCAAGCACCTTTTAAAAGCCACGCGACGCTGAAAAGCTTCCATACAGCACAGACACAAAAGCTTGAAACCTTGAGGCTTCGCCCACACGGATTAAATAAGATGCTTTAAGTGACTTTCGGCTACTTGTAAAAAACAATTTACATAAATGGATGTGCTGTTGGAGGAGGGTAGAGACAATGGTTTTAACTTTTTTTTTTTTCAACTTTCTTTCCCCCTCAGTTTAATAGCTGCAGAGGCCTCAAAGAAGCAAGTCTTTTTTTTTTTTTTTTTTTTAAGATTTTATTTATTTATTTGACAGAGAGAGAGAGAGAGGGAGAAACAGACTCCCCCCTGAGCAGGGACAGAAGGCAGACGAAGAAGCAAGTCTTTTAATAAAACCGGCTTGGAAATTTATTGAGACAGACTCCAATTGACCCTATTTCAGGCGGCTCTCTGGGGCCTCCCCCATCCCACCGCCAGAGTGCTGGGGCCTCAGACTGCATGTGGCCCGAGGAGCCCCTCCTCCACCACGGCCGCCTCCTGGCCCCAGAGGCTCCCACTCTCACCAGCACATTCATCTGCTGCCAGTGTCCGGGCTTGCCAAGGGTCCAGGCAGAACTTACAGGTGTTAGCCCGCCTCCCTTCATGAGATGGATCCTGGAACGCTGAGACGGCAGCATCCAACACACACAAACACACTCACACACACACACAGAGACACACAGACACACACACACAGATACAGATACACATACACAAAGACACACACAGATACACACACAGACCACACATACCACAGACACACACACACAGACAAACAAATATTGGGCTCATCACTGTGGCCCATATGGAAGAGATGCTAAAAATGTAAAACTGTTGCTTAATTAATGGTTGTATGTATTCATTTTTATCTAGCTTGATTTTATTGTTGTTTTTGGAAAGATGATATGTGTGTTTGGTAAAAATCCCGAACAGATTAAACGTCTTTTTTTCAAATTTAGAACACTTCTTCCCTTTCTCCCATGTCACCCAGTCAGAAATTATGTGTTATGCATATAAACATCTATTTTCCATCCTCTGCCATATGCTTTTTTTTTTTTTTTTATTCATTTGAGAGAGAGCACAAGAGGGGGGAGGGTCAGAGGGAGAAGCAGACTCCCTGCTGAGCAGGGAGCCCGATGCAGGACTCGATCCCGGAACTCCAGGATCACGACCTGAGCTGAAGGCAGCCGCCCAACCAACTGAGCCACCCAGGCGCCCCTGCCATATGCTTTTTTTACATCAGTAGTAGCATGTGGACGTAATTATGCATCTTGACTTTTTATTTAATAATATATCTGAGACCAGCCACTTCATTAATGATGATGGTGATGAGGATGACAGGAACATACACATATATGCTCCATGTTCTAATCCTGACATTGTTCTGAGTTCTTTTCACATGATCCTTATCACAGACCATGGGAGATGTTCTACCATCACCCAGTTTCAGAGAGAGGGAAACTGAGGTATGGAGCAGTTAAGTGACTTGCCCAAAGTCGCATAGCAGGAATTGGAATGTGATTTGAACTAGACTTTGTGCCCCAAATCACTGGGAAGCCTTACCTCTCAGTATGAAATCACTACATCTCATTTATCCTTTTTAAGAGCTGCATACTATTCCTGCAAATGAATATATCATGTTGGTGTATCTTGTCTGCTGTTAACGATGCCTTAGGTTTTTTTCCAGCATTTTTCTATTGCAAGCAGTGTGTCAAACTTTCAATATCTCACTACCTATCTTTGTACTTGTGCTTGAAATATGAAGTAATCAAGTTATAATGGTGGATTTGCTGGGTTTTGGACACCAAGCTTATTTTCTTCTTACTGAGAGGAGAAAAGGAGACGGCTTATGGATGCAGAACATTTGAGGCATCACTCCTCTTGCCGCCAATTCAAAACAGTCCCTTCAAGAGCAAATGCTCAATAAACGTTAAATAGAGAATTAAATAACAAAAAAGCTGCCATGTTTTGAACAATTGTACACAATGTCTAAAATATTTTGATTCATCAGATCTTATTAAATGTATATAAGCCAATCAATCATCATTCTCGGCCTGTAGACTTTGAAGTCCCAAAGACAAGAAGTGGCCGAGTCATCTCTGAACTTCAGCTCTTGGGAATCCAAGTCTATATATTATGTCCTCTGGGTCTGACCTCAGCAGATTCGACCCAGGGATTGCCCCACTTTGTTTCCACTTGGATAGGATTGATGCCAATTGCAGAAGAAAATAGTAGATACAATAACCAGTAAAAATCAAACAATACTTAACATGCCTTAAGTGCTGTTAGGTGGGAGACATTTGAGATGACCACTTGACATTGCATTACCTCCCATATACTGTTGACAGTCACCCTGGGAGGCTCTTTCTATTGCTGTTGCTATTTTGCAGGTTGGCAAAAGAAAACAGAAGCTAAGCAAAATTTAGCAACTAGGCCAATATCATGGGAACTAATAAGTGGCAAGGGAGGACTCAAATTCAGTGTGACTACCTCCAAAGACCAAAGCCCCCAACACTCCTTCTCTACTGGGCATGGAAATAAATATGATATCAATACCCTTTTAAGACCTTGAAGGTGACATGTATGGGTTGTGCTAAATCCTGAAGGCATCCACATCTCTTGGGGTTTCCTGTCCTTTATTTCTGGGAGTCTTCACTATACATTTTGAGGAATCTGTCTCAGCTTCTATTACGATGAGATCTATCAAATATCAAATATTCATATTCAAATAACTACATATTTTTAAAATGACAAACTCGGGCACCTGGGTGGCTCAGTTGGCTAAGCAACTGCCTTCGGCTCAGGTCATGACCCTGGAGTCCCAGGATCAAGTCCTGCATCAGTCTCCCTGCTCAGAAGGGAGTCTGCTTCTCCCTCTGATCCTCCCCCATCTCATGCTCTCTCTCTCTCTCTGTCTCATTCTCTCTCTCAAATAAATAAATAAAATCTTTAAAAAATAAAAATAAATAAAATGACAAACTCACCAGAATTGGCCTTTACTTAATAATCACAAACACCAACCTTATGAATATTTCATGCTCACTCATTTCTGCTGAGAGTGTAAGCATCCTGCATTTCTATAGCTCCAGATTATGCAGGGAACAATGGAAAACATATGTTTTGTGTGTTTTCTTTAACAGTTTGATGATGGAGGAACACCTGGCAGTGTTAGAGATAATGTAAGAAACGGTCAACTTTTGTTATTTGAGTGCTTGAAATAAAATCTCAAATGGCAAGTTGTAATCCAAACCACAGTAATTATAGAAGACTGTATAAAAAGGTATACATTTTAAATTCATAAATCTAAATGAGTCGATCTGCAAGTAAGTAAACTTTATTCAATTTTCCACAGCAACTATCCCATCAACACCATCATCCAAATTCCTGCAGACACAGTACTGCTCAGATGTTGGAAGGTTTTGGTTGGGGGTTCCATGGATTCTTTGTTCTTCCCCATCTTCTTTAAATCCATGACTATTAGAGTGTTCTAAGTGATCTGAAGGAGGAAAACACAGTTCTCTGAGAGTGCTTAATAGGGAACCCAGATGCAGGAAGGGGATGTGGGCAAGTCTTCCTCAAAGAAGGAGCATGGAATCCTAGAAGATGGGTCCCTTAGGAGTTTACCTGGCAGAAGGACAGGGTGTGCGGGAGGTGACAAGCATTGGAAGAGGCCCTGGAAGAAGCAGGGCACTTTCTGGAATCCGGAGAGAGCCAGTGTGGCCTGGCACGGTGACTGAGAGGAACAGCAATGCGGGTTTGGCAGGGGGGCAGATTGTGCAGAGCCTAGAAAACCATGAGAACAGAGAGTTTGGGCATCTGCCCAAGAGGCTCTCAAGCCACTGAAATGTATGATGCCAGGGAGAGACATAATCGGGGTCATGTTTATGAAAATGACGACCTTTCTGGCTGCCGAGTGCCAAGTGAGAAATGGAGGGAGAGAGAATTTAGGACATAAATGCAGTAGTCAAGATAGAAATCATGCTGGAGGTATGGGTCAGAAGCGAGAAAGCGAGCTGGAGATAGATGACCTGAGAGGCACAGTGGCAGTGACAAGAGGGTCCGCTGGGATGTCGGCAGTAAAAAGAGCAGGGTGTCAAGAGCAACGTGGAGATGAATGACTTGGCAAACTGGGGAGACAGTGAGTTCTGTTTTGGACTCTATAACATTGTTTCCAAATTCTCTATTTTATTTCCTGGCAATTTGTAGCAAGAAGAAGAAAGCATGTATATACAAGGAACACTTCCTAACTGTGCTTCATAATGCCAAGACTTTTGTGCACATCCTCATGGCGAGGGCCCCTCTATCTGTGAGGTTCACTGATCCATTATTCTCAGAGCCTGCCGCGACACCAGGGTGGAAAGCAGATGCCCACTAACACATCTGTGACAGCCCATGAGCAGTGTGACCTGGATGGGAAGAGTCTTACGGAGGGAACCTTCTTTCCTTTGTGCTTCCTTTTCCCCATCATTCTCTGCTTCCTTCGAAACTTTTACCTACATTTCTCATTTATGAGCTATTTTAAGGAGTTAGACAAATTGATACTGTAGTTCATACGGAAAAACAAACATATAAGAGTAGCCAGGAAAAAATAATTAAAAAGAAAAACTCTGAGGGGGTTCTAGCCCTGGCAGACATTAAAACATCCAATATAAAGCCTCTATAATTAAACCAGTATGAAACAGGGTCCTGTACAAACATACCAGTGGGATAGAAGGTAAAGCCTAGAAGTAGGTCCAAGTACTTAAGGTAACTTAGTGTATAATGAAGGTGACATCTCAAAGCACTGGGGTAGAGAAGGACTTTTTAATAAATGGTGTTGGGACAACTGGGTAGCCATTTGGAAATAAAAGATAAAATTGGATCCACATCTCACCCCATGTGTAAGAATATACTCCAAACAGATTAAGGATCTCAATGTAAAAACATATAACTAGGCCAGTACCGGAGGAAGACATGGGTGAACTCTACTTTGTCCACCGTGCCCAGAAAGCCTTCTGACAATGACTCCAAATCCAAAGATAATGCAAGGAAAGATTGATGAATTTTATTACAATAAAAGAAGAAGTCACATGACAAACAACAGCAACATGAGTGAAGTCAAAAGACAACTGAAAATTGAGACAAAATCTGCACAACGTATACGACAATCCACCAGCGAATGTCCCTAGTAGATTGAGGCACAAAGGGCCAATAAGCTGATTTTTTTAAAATGAGGACAATTCACAAAAGAAGATATAAAAATGGCCCCTCAATATATGAAGAACCAATCATTCATAATTGGAGAAATGAAAATTAATACACACAGAATGCATCACCTATCAGACTGGTGGAAATTAAACAGTGTGATGGTTGGTTCTGTGGGGGCAGGCGGTGGGGAGGCAGGAGTTCTCTCACACTGCTGTGGAGGGGTGCGGATGGGGATAACCCCTCAGGAGCGGAATTTGGCAAAATCTAACAAAACTTCACATGCACATACCTTTGGTCCCGCAGTTGCACGTCAAAGGCGCTCACCTAATGATGCAAAAGCAGATACGCACGAGGCATCGCAGCTTTGTTTGCAATTGCAAAATTGTGGAGAAAACCTAAGTGCCCGTCCATAGGAGAGGAGTTGCATAGATGTTGGTGCAGCCGCAAAATGGTGCTGTGCAGCCGGGAGGAGAATGAGGATGAGGTCTGCAAACTGATTTGGAGTGATTTCCAGAACGTGCTGCTAAGTGAAACTGGCAAAGTGCAAAAAAGTAGCTATAGCATATTCTTCATGTAAGAAAAAGGGGCTATAAAAAAATATATATGTATCTACGCATTTGTGCAAAAGAAATGCAGGATGGGTAAACAAGAAACAAAATAGATTGGTGACCTCCGTGGGGTGGGTAGTGGAGCATCGGAACAGAGGACCAGGAAAAGGCAGGAGAGACTTCTGTATAAACCGTATTGCAGCATTAGAACCATAGTAATGGAAAAAATACACATACAAAAAAACATAGAAGCAAAGGGGTGTGTGTATATATATATATGTATATATATATATATATATATATATACATATATATATATGTATATATATATATGAAATCAAGCAGGATGGTAGGGGAACCCAATGTGGAATTATAAACAGTAATAAATGCACCTAATTGTATCACAAATGAGTAATAGAACTTCCCTGAAAGGAGAAAGAAAAGAAGTAGTAACCTCAGTAACTTTGGAAGACAGAATTTTCACTGGATACTCTAAGGCTAAAGGCATATGAGAGCCATTTAAAAATACTGGGCTTTTGTTTGTAGATCTGTTTCTCATAGAGGAATGGGTAAGCAATTTTGAAATGATTTTATGTGTATGCAAGCATTAAATAAATATGTCAATGTGCCGTGGGTAATGTAGTCAGGTTTCTCACCAGGGAGGTAAAAATTAACAAATTAATAAGAAGAATAAGTCCTAGGGTTGGCATTGTGGTGACAACTGTTGACAATTCTATGTTGTCTGTTTGGAAGCTGCTGAGAGAATAGATCTTAAAAGTTCTCATCACAGGAAAAAAAAATTATAACTCTGTGAGGTGATGGATGTTCAACTAAATTTATTGCGGTGACCATTTCACAGTGTACCATGTATCCGCTCATCATGAGGCATGCCATAAACTAATACAATGTGATAGGTCCATTGTATCCAGAGGAACCTGTCTGTATGTGGTTTGGGGTTGATAAGACGGAGAGAAACAGAGACAGAAGTAGAGACTCAACTTTCAGCATCATCCTTAAACGGCAGAGTAATTTTTTTCCTTATGTACTATTTCTTAATCATATCACACATAGGCATTCAATGAGCTTATTTGTTATAAGAAAAAATGGGACCAGACATAATTAAGAAAGGAAAAAAAAAAACGTAGGATGATTTAAAAAGAAAAATGTGTTCCCAGAGGAGTCGGCAACATATAACCCAGGAGTCACCAAACTTTTTCTGTCAAGACAGATAGTAATATTCTAAGGTTTGTGGGCCCAAAGACAAAAATGAAGGTTATTATTAGGTACTTTTATCAAAAGGCAAAGGATGGATTTTGACAAATGTCTTTGCAAGTTTCAAAATATAAAAATAATTGTATTATGAAATAACAAAATGTTATTATAAAATATAAAAGTATCGTTTTTGTTATATTCAACTAATAATTTTGAGAATGAAATTCTTGTTTGTGGGGGCATCACACTTGACTTCAAAGTCAATGTTCCCAATGATCCTATTGACTGCAAGTGTTCATCTATAAAAAAAATTCTTAGTTCACCAAACACTGACAGCTCGTGGGATTTTGCCCCTGGGCCATAGTTTGCCAGTCCCTGAGCTGGCCCACACCTACCCCTACAACTTCATCACTGTTGTCCTCTCCCCAGTTCACTGTGCTTAGCGGCTTCTTTCCCATTGCTTGACTTTCCCAAGTTTCTCCCTGCTACTGGGCCTTTGCACTTGCTGTTACTCTATCTGGTACCCAGCCTCCAGATCTTCACCTGGAAAGTCACATCATTTACATCTCAGTTCAAACATTAATTTGTTAAGGAGGCCCACTCTGACCACCCTTTCTAAGCAGCCAGCCTCCAACTTAGCCACTTGCTCCTCTATTACTCAATTTAGCATCTTTTAGAGCTCTTATCCCTCTCTGCAATATCATACTTATGTATTTGTTTAACTGTTTTCCTGCCTGTGCCTCTAGCCGAAGGTTCATGGTACAGAGGGTTAATGTTTGGTTGAATCCAATGAATTAACCATTGCTCGGCATATAGTGGCTTTTTAAATAAGCACTTGGATCAATAACAGTTGAAGAGAGAAAAAAGGGATTACTGTAACACACATATTGCGTATGCAGTATAACAAAAGCTGGCAAAAAAAAAAAAAAGCTGGCCAGAAAAGACATAGCAGTCACAAGGGCCGTTTCAGACACGGAAAGATTCCCTTGCTGTTCTGCTAAGATCCCAAGGGAAAGCTGCGGGCTGTGACCTTGTAAGGTCATTGACTTGTTCTAGGTATGGAATCACTACGAGTGGTTCATCTGGTTTCTCCATTGACCATCAGAAGCAAATGAACATCAGATGAAATACAAACGTTGACACAAACTCATCTGCATTCCATGCAAACTATAGAAATGGGACAACACATTCACATTTACAATGGCATGACTCTATAACTCCCCAAGTCGTCAGGGTGTTCAGAGTCATACATGAATTGCTAGGTAGACTTATAAATCACATGTTGGTGACCAGTTGCCTCTGAAAATAAAAGATTTCCTATTCTAAATAGAAATCCCATTATATTCTGCATGGCATGTGATAATGATAAAATGCAAATGATTTAGTATCAAAAGTTAGTATGAAAGCTGCTGGGCATACAGAGAAATGAAAAGGGAAGAAAGTTTAGAAAATTTAGAAAAGATTCTAAAATTATAATTGTCACAAACTTAGGGAAGAAAATTAGCCATTTTACCAGACATTGCAGTGAGGAGAAAATTTGCAAATTAGATTTATAGGGAAGTAACCTCAACACAGACAAAAAATAAACAGAAAAGAACAAAGTCAAGCATCACTTGTAACTAACCTTGAAGAGATCAACTCTTTGATGGATTAAGCAGCCTACCTAGAGTATGTGTCTGTCTGGCAATGATTAACTACTGGGTTGAAAACGAATTTATGTGAAGTTTAGGATGCCCATTTGTAAGAGCAACATATATTAAAACTTCGGTAGAAAAACACTTTACATGAAAGTCAAATAAGGAAAACCTTTGCTTCTCTTTAATGAAGTCGGTGAGGATCATTCAACATCATTAGAGCGCTTGCTTTGTTTCAAAATCATTTGAACAGTTTAAAAATTATTTTGTAAATACCAAACATAAGAAAATATCTACAATCCAGTTTCCCTACTATTCAACTGACTTCACTGTCTGGGCAATATTCAGCTTTTTGTTTTGTGCATGTAAAATATTATATAGTTATGACAACAGCTATCATAAATAATTTTGTGTTCTGTGTTTTCTTACTGTATCACAAACATGCTTAGGTTGCTACACTGTCTTTACTGTTACCATGTTTATTACACCTGAGTAGCCCATATCAACATTACGTGATTGTTTATTTTTATGTTTTTTCCTATTTTTTCTTTGTTAAAATATTATCGAAGCTTTTACATTGTCTTTGAAGGGGAAACATTTTAAATTTATTGTTTTATTACAGAGTAGTTTGAAAATAATATCAAGACAAGAAGGGAATTACCCACAAATGTCATTTTGAAAATATCAGTGTTTTATTTATGTGCATCTTCAATTTTATGTCATAAAAATACAGTATAGATAGAATGTTATATTCTATTCTTTCCATTAACATTATGCCCAACATATGCTGTTTTCTTCAGTGATTTTTTTTTGGTAGCTTCTCTATGGTTACTGTAGCTCACATTATTCTGTATTGTTTCCTTTAGGTAATTTACCATTCTCTAAAATCAGTGTCCTAATGAACCTGGTATGTTCTCGGTCTCCTCCCACCAGAAATGTAAGTATCATGAGGCAAAGATGGCCTCATGGCCTATCCCGCCAAATGCTGTCTATTCATGGCCTGGAATGGTGCTAGAAACAGAGTACATAATCATTCAATAATTATAGACAAACGAATAAGTGAAATTCAGGCTGGTTGTGATAAAGCCACACTTTGAATTATGGAGCTCTGATTCCAGAACTGTTCTCTAATATAAAATGGAAGAATAACCCATGCGCCATTTTCCTTTGTACAACTCCCCCAGTGTGGTGGCAACAGTGAGTCTTTGTTTCTTAAAAGAGCTATAACTTCTTATTGCTGCAAGGGACCTTATGGTAAAACCTTCCAGTTCCTCCAGAAAAAGGTAAGTTTGATCCCCAAGACCTAGCAGTAAACTAAGAGCAGCCCATGGATGCTTAGTTGTTCTTAGCTGTAAATATTATGACATACTATTTTATGACACTATTTTATAATATTTTAGTGAAAAGGGATGTGAGGGGCGCCTGGGTGGCTCAGATTGTTAAGCGTCTGCCTTCGGCTCAGGTCATGATCCCGGAGTCCTGGGATCGAGCCCCACATCGGGCTCCTGGCTCAGCTGGGAGTCTGCTTCTCCCTCTCCCTCTGCCTCTCCCACTGCTCATGCTCTATCTCTGTATCTCTGTGTCTCATATGAATAAATAAAATCTTTAAAAAAAAAAAAAAAAGAAAAGGGATGTGAACTTTAAAGGCATCTTGGCACATGACATAACCTTAATTCTACAAATCCCTGGCTGCATGAGTTACTTGCTCCTCTCTGCCTCGGTTTCTTCTTCTGCAAAATGGGGGAAAATAATAATTCCCTTTCAGATAGCTGTGGTAAGGACTAAGGATTAAGTAAATTGTAGATGTACAGTTGATTTTTTTTACATAATATTGGGCGTGGTGCTTTGTATGTAGAAAACATTCCATAAATACTGTCACCATCACCACCATATAGCGTTCAGTTGTTTCGTAAGCCCCAAGTAACTTTTCACGGACAGAATTAAAATACCAGAGTTTAAAAGTATTCCTTTAAACAAATAGGACACATCCAAGGCTAGACCTTGAATATCCCTCTTGCTTATTTGCATTGCAATATGCTCTCTTGACTGGAAGAAAAAACGAAGAATGGCCAACTTTTTGCTGGAAATGGTGCATAACTGTGGGTTTGAACATGCAAATGCATCATTCATGGGAATGTCATTCATCATGTGTGCTCAGGATGGGGGGAAATGTTAAGTGCTGCTGCTTTTGACTCTAAAAATCGCAGGGGCCAAATTATGTAAATTCTCATGGAACTCAGGAGAGCGTCCTGCCAACCAGTGGACATAATAAATGTTGTTGATGTTGTCATGAAGATACTTCAGTTTCTGATAAAATGGCTTCTTTCTTCAGGCGATTGCTTTAGGACCAGACTTTGCTTGAAGGTGAAGGGGATTTATTTTTTTTTACCTAGATTCATAAATTAAGTGAAAAAAAAATCCTCTCTGAGGCAAAGAAAGACTTTTCTCCCACATGTAGGGGCAGTCAAAGGCTCTAGCACATTCTTTCTCATATGCAGCACCTGCTGGAAATCTATAGTAAGAAACACGACTTACTGGACTGACTCTTCTCTTACCTTTAAAAAAAAACAAACACCTTTTTTCTTCTAAATACTTATTAAGTAACGATGAGCTGTAAAATCAGAACATAAATTAAGAACATGTGATCATGGTTAGGAAGATAATCCATTTTGTATGGATATAATCCCAGGCCATAGATAAGCAATGTCACCCACAGCAGCTTCATCATGGATAGAATAGTCGAGATCAGCTATGCTATATTGCAGTAACACACCCCGGAATCTCGGCGACTGAACCATACGAGTTAATTTCCTATCCATGCCAATTCCACTCTAGTCTTGTTGCTCTTCAAGGCCACTCTCTTTAAGCACTGACTCAGAGATCCAGACCTTTCCCATCTTTCAACCTCAACATCTCATTATTCCCCCCACTGGGATCGCCACTAGCGGGAAAGACAGAGCTGTAGAACTCACACCCTTTCTGTTTTGCTTCCATTTGCTTAAGACCAAGGCCCAAACTAGTCCTAACACCGCACCCCTATCCACAAGGAAAATGGAAAAAGTTCGAAGGTGGCGTCATGTAGATATTCAGTGAGCAGTAGAGTGTAAAGATATAATTACTAGAATATATCCTGAGAAATATTAGTACTCTAAGATATTCTGTAGGAAAATGCAAAAGGGCAGGCATCCAGTTAACTGAAACGCTATTGAAATATGACCTGGTAAATTCCCTACTTGGAAATTCTCGATAAATACACATTAGCCCATTGTCAGTTCTGAGAAACCCTTCTACAAATAAGCATGATTATCATTGTTTAATCTAGTTGGGTTTTTTTTTTTTTGCCAACTTGTTAGAATAATTCCTTTTCATAACACCCATGAACCTAATGTTCCATTAACTCACACTAAAAAAATATTGCATTAGGCATCTTGAAATACTAAAAAGAAAAACAGAATGGACACTTAATAAATATGTATTGGCAGAATGTAAAACGAATGAGAAGTCACTTTTCAGACCCAGAGACACCCGTTAAATCAAAATTTGAGTAACCAAAATTCTATACAACACCTGCATTAAAGTTGAAAAATAAAAATCAAAGGGCCAACAGCTAGCTTTTGCTTGCAAGATGCTACATACCAATTTTGATGGGTTTTTGTTGTTGTTGTTGCTTCCCCTGTGCTGACTTGAGTGGTTTTTTGATGTCATCAGCTACTTCTCATCTGCCTAAGATTTCACAGTGGAATTCATCAGAGTGTTATGCTCAGCTTGTACAACTCATCCCACACTTCCTTCCGCACAGGAATTTAGGAATGGAAACCAAATACTCCATTATGATAGAGAGAATCAAAATGATATGTTGTATAAGCCATGCTTTAGATGGTATTCCATACTAAAAGTCTCAAAAACTCATTGTAGGGAGACTCAGCAATAGGTTCAGTGATGCTTGTACATTCCATAAAAATCCAATTCAGTGAGGCCTTGAGCAATAATCAGGCATTGTAGCAATAGCTAATGGTTTGCCTTGGGTCCAGAGAGTGGCTGGTCGTTGGCAGCGAACCACAGAAACTGGGAGGAGAAAACAATACGGGAGCAATATTATTTGCCATCTAATTCTCTGTAATCCTGAAGGGTGGTTATGCTGAATGATAACACACAGAGGAAAGATTAAATATAATAACATAATGTTCACGCTCTGTACCAGAAGTTATTACTTTTGGCACCATGGAGGCAGATGGCTGGCACTGGCCATTGCCAGGAGGTGTTAAGTGGGTAAGTGGAACTGAGGAATAGAGTCATCTGTGGGGAAAAATGACAGTAATGAACTGCTTGCAATGCTGTGAAAATTCAATGAATTTGATTAAACACAGATTGCAAAACTGTTTCCTGGACGATCATTGGACACAATCATTTATGTTGAAATGCGCTCTCTCTGATGACAAGTCAGACAGGAAAACCACTGCTTTTGAGGCCAATTTGTTGAGCAACTTGACAAAAGGGGTGGCCAAAGAGATAAAAAAAGAGCCCTGCCCTCCTAGCCTCCTGCCGTCTCCAGGTTTCACACGCACACTATTGCCTGACTGCTGGGGAGCTTTCTAGAAAGGGCGAGGTCAGCATAATAACAAGTCATCTTGGCCTTGGGGAACTAATTTGTGTACTCGTTCTGTTAGATCTTTATTTTATATTCTCCACGACCACACTACCTATTTTAGATGAAGGTACATACAGTACAGTTTATCTCGTGTGGTTAAGACAGATGACGATACAGTGGTGATTGAGCAGTTTCATGCATGGAGTTTGCAGGCTCATGTCAAGAGTGCGGAAAGAGGAGAGAACAGGGAAACATTGTCAGTAAAGGGTGACTCCAGGATCCACACTAGCATGCCACGCCTTCGTTTCTTTTCATGACATGATAAATGCAGAAACGGAGACTAAGCATTTAGAAATGTGTGACAGTTTGACCCTTCAAACAAATCTAATACTAAACAAATGGACTTTGTGGTGTTGGCACCTATCAAAATTTGCTATTTTTCTGCTAATTCGTTTTTATTATACTTCAAAAGTTCTGTAATGGGTTGGAAGTTTTACTGCAGATAGTTTGAGAATCAACAAGTTGGAGTTGCAGAGGCAGATTCAGTCTGCATTTCCTACAAGATGTATGGCTTTAAGCAAATTACTAACCTACTTATATTTTGGTTTTCTCGAATCTGATATTTATTAGATTATGTCATTATTAAATAACTGAATACACCAAGAACCACTGACAAGAACTATTGAAAAATTACTAAAATATTTAGAATATCCATGCCTACTCACTTGAACAATGCACAAGTTGAATGATCAGTTAAGTTCAATGGTATAGAAGTGGATCAGGTAACACACACACTTGCTTCGTTCCTATTTTCAGTTTCTGAGACAACAAGTATTTTTGGCCATCTGCCTTGTTCCAGACATGGTTCCAACTGCTAAGGGTCTGCAAGTGAATAAAAATTGCAAAGATGCTTGCCCATGAGGAGTTTGTTTTAGAAGGGGCTATAGTTGATACAGAATAGATGTCATTAATAAATAAATTGTATAATCTATTTGGGATTGAAAATTGTTATGGGAAAATAAAAGAAGCATAGCCAGGCAAAGAAAGAGGGCAAATTTTGGTTGTGTGGTAAGAGTGAGCTTCAAGTTAAGGAAATAACATTTCCACAAAGATGCGAAGGAGGTGAAAGGACATTCTAAGTAGAGGTAACCGTCAGTGCAAAGATTCTGTGTTGGCATGATCTAGTATATTTGAGGAGCAGCATGGAGGCCAGAGTGGATGAGAGGGAGAGAATAAGAAAAAGGTGAATAGATGAGGACAAAGAGGCAATTTGAGTCAAAATAGACCATGTGAAAACTTGGTTTTTCACTCTGAGATTGGAGCCATTGAAAGTTTGGAAAGAGAACTGACATGGGTTTACTTACGTGTTAAAGGATTATAAGGCTATTTCACCAATTCAAGTAAAGATGATGTTGGATCCAAGCAAGATAGTAACAGTGGAGGTGAGAAGTGGTCAGATTCTGGGTAAATTGCAAGGCAAAATCAGCAGAATTTCCTGGCATTGGATATAAGGTATGAGACGGAGAGAGAGAACGATAAATCAAGGAAACTTTCAAGGTGATTAGCCTGAGCAACTGGAAAACCACCATCATCTGTGATGCTGTAAGCTGTGCATAGAACAGATTATATGGCACTGGGGGCGCATCATGAGTTTTGTTTGGGACATGTTAAGTCATACTCATCTGTCAGACAATTAAGTATCTTCAAATGTCAAGTATGCAGTTAGAGAGTTAGAGTCTAGAGTTTGTAGGAGACGTAAATATGGGCATAGCTGGAATAAATCAATTTAAAGCTAGGAAACTGGATGAGGTTACCAAAGGAGAGAGTGCAGACAGAGAAAAGAACTACTGACTGAGATCAGAGAACTTTGGGCATGAAGAAGTTATGGAGAAGAGGAAAAGTGAAGGAAGCTTAGCAGGAATGACCAGTAGGACAAGAAGACCTTCCATAGAGGGTAGGGTTTGGGAAACCACATGGAGAAAATGTTTCAGGAAGAACTCATCAACAGTGTCTAATGCTGCTGGTAATCAAATAAGATAAGGACAAAGACCTTTGGATTCAGAAATGTGGAGTTCCTTCATGAACATGTAAAGATGTAATGATTTGTGGAATGGTAAGAAGAGAGTCCTATGGAAGTAAGTTTAAAGGGAATAGCCAGAGATGCATTCGAGACAGAATATAAATAAATCTCTTAAGGAGTTTATAGCACAAGGGAGCAAATATATGGGGCAATCGCCGGTAGCAGAAGTGGGGTCGAGAGAGATTTTACGTAAATTGTTAAGAGTGCTTCTCCTGGGGAAAAAAACATCAAGTAATTAATAGTACAGGTCAGAAAGTGGGAAGACTTGAGGTATACTCAAATGAGCAAATTCTAAAGACTAAACTAGAAGCTGTTAGAAGTGAATACAGTCACAACAGAGAACACCTCTAAAGCATGAGCGGGAACCACTGTAAGAATGGCTTGTTTGATTTCAAGGGCTACACTTTTTAAACTCTGTAAGTGGTGCTTACCAGGCAAATTGCACAATCATTTGTTTGCAAATGCAAACTCCTTTGTAATCATCACTGAGCAATTTGTACAATCACACATTGCTTCGAACGCGTAATTAATACTGATACTTAAATACTAAATTGATAGGCTTTCTTGCTCTCTTGCTCACAAGCTATTCACATTCTAGCTGTAATTAAGAATCAGCAGAGACAGTTCTTTAAGGTAATAGGTGCCAGAAATTTTCTGTAGTCTCTACCGTCTCTGGTTTTACGTTGATGTGTATTAAGTGAAGGTAGAAAGAAAAGCAACAATTCTCTTTCTTCTCATTTTTTGTCTTTCAGAACTTTTTTCCCTAATGAAGGGAAATGAAAATATATCAGAGATGTGTGTGCCTGTGTGCGTGCGTGTGTGTATTTATATTAAGTACACACATACACACACATATCTTTGGCATATATAAAAATATTTTGCATTTTATAATATTTCTTTTATTTGTATTTCTAAATTTGTATTTATTATAATGCATAAAATAGTTTATTTCAATATCATGGTACTCACTTATATGAAATACTACCATCTCAGAGGCATAATCCAAAACAAAAATTTTAGAGACTAACATCACAGTCTGTTGCAGATATTCTTAGTCAATGGATGGTTTTCCTCTGTCATTCAGCTCCCCTTATTCTTCCTTCTTGCAACGTTGCCTTCCTTTAGAGTGATGGAGAAAGCATATCTTATTAACTACTTTGGCCTGGAGTGACACATATCCTTCCATTTGTGAGAATAAGTCATGATGTAAGGAGGCCTGGAATGCAGCCCATATTTATTCCAGTCTCCGCTTCCAACATAACTCTGTACTATGGAAGGTAAAGCATGCCACTTTGGTGGCCACCCAGCTCTCTGCTACAGGGAATGGGCATTTCAAGGTCAAAGGCAATCATATTATCTGATGTCTTTGCCTAGGGCATAGTTGAAAGAATTTGGAGTTCTATATAGAGAAAAGCTAAGAAAACATATAAGAATATCCTAATATGACTTAATCTTTGATAACGATACCTTATCTCTTGATCGAGGTAAGAAAGTTTTGCGGTTTTTATGTTTTATAGGAATTATCAGCCTTGGAAATCTGAAAATGAACTACAAATCTTGTCATAGTCTATACCTCAAAACTAGCATTAATTATGTATTTGGACCACATGGCATTTATTGCTTTCTTATTTACAAGATCACATTAGTAACAGTGGCAATGATAAAGAATAGTCAACATCAATACTGTCCAAAAGAATAATAACAGGAAAATATAGTGTCCTGGGACAGCAACTAAAATCAAACTTGGATTGAAGACTAGGAAAAATGATAATTTTTCATCATCATTGTAATCATATAAAATATCAAATATTTTCTTCAGTTTGACATTTTAATCATGTCACATGCACTTCATATAGAGATATTTCTTTGAATTGTTTTGTGATTTCTTTAGTTTATATAAATACATACATAAAGGATATTATATATGTGCATCCCCATATATATATATATATATGTGTGTGTGTGTGTGTATATATATATAAAACAACCTTAGGCTTGTGTTTTTCTCTTAGTTTGAGAGTGTAATCTGTGCCCCAAACCCAGGATGCTGACTGATTCAATGAAAATGATTTACAAGGTCCGAGGCCTATTATTATAGAGTTCCATACAGTTATGTGTAAAAATAAAGACATGTACACAAACGTAATACATATTAAAAGCAGGAAGCACCATATGAAAATAACTGAAATGTCATGAGGGCTTCTAAGACAGAGAAATTGCTTCTTCTTGGACAAACAGGGAAGAAGTGAACTTTTTTTTTTTTTCTTGCATGGCTTATTTGGGAGAACTGTGATTAAGTTTTACTGGGATATATAATATATGGAGAGAAACAATATAAAGGAGAGTAAAAATAAGGCCAGAGGTAAGTTGAACTGAAATGTTGGAATGATTAGAAATTTGGTAGGCATTTTAAAATCAATGGGACCAACAGGTACATGGCAAAGTGCTCAACATCACTCATCATCAGGGAAATGCAGATTAAAACCACAATGAGCGCTGTGAATTGTGCAAGACTGTTGAATCTCAGATCTGTACCTCTGAAACAAATAATGCAATATATGTTAAGAAAAAAAAAAAAGAAGAAGATAGCAGGAGGGGAAGAATGAAGGGGGGAAATCAGAGGGGGAGACGAACCATGAGAGACGATGGACTCAAAAACAAACTGAGGGTTCTAGAGGGGAGGGGGGTGGGAGGATGGGTTAGCCTGGTGATGGGTATTAAAGAGGGCACGTTCTGCATGGAGCACTGGGTGTTATGCACAAACAATGAATCATGGAACACTACATCAAAAACTAATGATGCATGGTGATTAACATAACAATAAAAATGTAAAGAACCACAATGAGATACCTCCTCACACCTGTTAGAATGGCTATCATCAAAAAGACAAGAGATAAGAAGTGTTGGCGAGGATGTGGAGAAAAGGGAACCTTGTGCACTGTGGGTGGGAATATAAATTGGTGTAGGCACTGTGGAAAACAGTATGGAGGTTCCTCAAAAAATTAAAACTACAATTACCATACAGTCCTGCAATTCTACTTCTGGCTCTATATCCAAAAGAAATGAAATCACTGTACTGAAGGGATACCTGCATCCCCATGTTCATTTCATCTTTATTTACAATAACCAAAGCATGGAAAGAGCCTAAGCATCCACTGACAGATGAATAGATAAATAAATTGTTACACACACATGCACACATACACTATTCAGCCATAGATAAGAAGGAAATCCAGCCATTTGTGACAATACGAATGGACCTTAAGGGCATTATGCTAAGTGAAATAAGTCAGACAGAGACAAATGCTGTCTGATCTTGCTTATATGCAGAGTCTAAAAGAACAACCCAAACTCATGGAAACAGATCAGCTTTGAAGTTGCTAAATATGGAAAGTGGGGAAATTGGGTGGAGATGATCAAAAGATACAAACTTCTAGTTATAAGATTAATAAGTTCCGAAGATGTAAGATACAGCATGGTGACTATAGTTAACAATACTGTTTGGACATTAGAGTTGCTAAGAATTGTTACCTATGTGAGGTGATGAATGTTAACTTGAACATATTGTCGTTACCATCTTGCAGTTTAGACATATATCAAATTATTATATTATACATCTTCAACTTATGCAATGTTATATGTTAATTATGTCTCAATGGAACCAGAAATATGCACATACCAGAAAAATAAATAACATCAATGGTGAGTTTATGATTGTATCTTATTGTGTATAAAACTGTCATCAGTATATAAGGATTTGAAAAAAAAGCTGAACTTTAGGAAAATTAATTTGGACTAAGATTAAAAGTTGAAAAAGGAAGCCTTTTGGGTGGAATTGTTAATGTCTGAGCTGGGATATAACAGGTGAAAAGAAGAAAAGGAACTAAAGAGAAAGGCATTGGAAGAATTCTGTTCAGTGGGGCTTGAGAGCCTATTGCACAGATCCATGAGTTTGAGGAAGGTGTAAAAGATGGCTCCAGATGGCAGCCAGGAAGGACGGAGGTTGTATCCATTAGCGGTCATTTGAAAGTCATTAGAAGTAACAATTTATAGCGAAGGAAATAAATTCCATTTTGATAAAAACAAACATAATTTCTGCCAGCCCACCACTGAGATGAACCTGGGGAGCAGATCTCACAAATGCGGAGCTGGACAGAGAAGAGGGCAGAGCCAGAATGTAGATTCAGGAAAGGTCTAAAAGAGCAGGTCATAGAATCATATGCAGGAAATGAAACTTGGATGAATGCTCACCTACAGGATGAGGAAGGAAGATCAAAAGGCACGAGTTACATATGTCATACATAACATACATATAGTCTAATATAACATAGAGGTAAATATGTTAATGCATAGAAAGGTTTTAGCACAGTGCCAGGTTCAGAGTAAATGTGTTTAATAAAAGGTTGGCTATTCTTATGATTGGGTGGGGGGACAGGTCAGGACATTGAAGTGTTATGGATGACAAGAGCCTTTAATAGGATCAATTTTGCCACAGTTTCAGATGCTCTAATGTTGGGATATATAGACAGATATATTTGGAATATATCTATAAAGACAGAGATGGAGAAAGAAATAGACCAAGAGATAGTCTGCTCTCTGGTTGTCCCCAAATATTCTGCCTTTCTGAAGTCAATATTGGTCTTTTGCATCCCTCCCAATGAACTGTGGAAAGCTTAGTGCGAGTCCTTTTCAATATCGCCAAAATCTGTATTGTTTGTATCACTGAAGATCACAGGCCATCTAGTCGGACTCCTGGGTTAAATCCTGGTTTCATTTCTGACTCGCTCTGTGAGGTTGGGAAAATTGCTTACTCTTTCTGTTCCTCAATTTGTTCACCTGTAGGGGGTCATGATATTACCTCCATCACTCCGTTATGTAGATGAGTTAAGTCTTTCAAAAGCAACTTTCCCAGCATAACTAAGAGAGGTTAGATAATATTGTATTTGCTATTTTATGTTCCCATTAAATTATATACCCCTGTTCTCCTATCACTTTCTACATCTGTTTTTCTCTTCCTACCCATGCAACCCCATACAGAGTATTATTATAACTGTTGTAGCGGAAGTATTGGAGTAAATTAAGAAAGACAACAACACGGTGCAAAACAGTTCGAGTATCAGCTTACCTTTGAGTAAGAAGCATCCTCGAGCTGAGGTTGCCTGGCCATCTCGGCTGTGAGGCATTTGTAAGAGCTATCCATCTCACTCAGGACCTGTCCCACTACTGAAATCATCTCAAATCTGTGTTATTCTCTACCTTCTGGGCTGAGAGACATAGTGACATGATGTATAGGGAGGCTAAATGAATTATCTAGTCAATGAAATAGAAACTGGCAATTAGCATCAGAACTGAAGTCAATTCTGGAATATAAAAACAGAACCCTCCATGCATACAAAAGTATTCTGTAATGATAATAGTTACACCCACTGATCCTGAAAAGTTTGTCACAATTTAAAATATCCATAGACAACTTAAAAGGCTCTTCCCCATTCTTCCAACTAAGTGAAACGAAAATTGCTCTCTCAAACTGAAAGATCTGAATACGATATGAAACAGAGGTAGCACATGATTGCCCTGATCTTCTGTCTACACTATGTTTTGTTTGTATGTATGTTTTTGTGCAAATACAGAATCCTAATGTTTTTAAGAGGTAAATGTCAGTCATTGTTATCATAAACCCTGCCATCCCCTATTGTTTATAAGGGACGAGAACCAATCTGATTCACAGGGGTTTTTAGGTTGGTTGGTTTGTTTGTGTGGGTTTTTTTTTTTAAGATTTTATTTATTTATTTGACAGAGAGCTAGAGAGCACAAGTAGGCAGAGTGGCAGAGGGAGAGGGAAAAGCAGGCTCTCTGCTGAGCAGGGAGCCTGATGCGGGGCTGGATCCCAGGACCCTGGAATCATGACCTGAGCCGAAGGCTGATGCTTAACCAACTGAGCCACCCAGGCACCCCTGTTTTTTTGTGTTGTTTTTTTTTTTTTAATACCTGCCAGGATCTGTGGCCATTTGAGTTTGTACCTAAGTAAACACCAAAGACACATTTCTATTGTCTTACTGGATTTTTATATAAACACATTATTCAGGTGAACTTTTTCCAAATTCAAGCTTAAACAATTTATTCAAAAATATTAAGCATTCATATTGAACCTTTTTATTGGTGATATGATGTCAATGATATCTTATTTCCCTATGTTTCTGGTGTCAAAAACATTGTCATTTTTCATTTACAAATGTGGGACCCAACTGACATGCCCCAGGAAAAGGAATGTGAAATCCCTTTGCTTTGTGGCCCACAACCTAAATATATAGAGTTTTTATTTGCCAATCATACCTCAGTAAAGCTGAGGGAAAAGGGAATCAGGGCTTTCAGCAAACCCAATTGCTTATGTACCCCTATTCTTGTCAAAGGCACATTTTCATAAACATTTACACACTGTAAATCTTGGAGGAGAGGAATATTAACTAGTTTTATTTTTTTCTAATCACTGGCTCATTTAACATGAAAAAGTAAATGACATCTTAGCTTATTTCATTTATTTTTTATATTGCTTTTTTACTAAAACTATAAAAATAAAAGGCCTTAGGTATCATAATTTGCAAGCATGAATGATTAGCTGGATGCAAATGCTCAGTTAATCACTCAGGAACACTATTTTGGGGTCTACATGGCCTTCTTTATAGTGGCAATAAAGACTGGGGGCCATTTGGGCATTAATTTTTCACATAAAATGTTAATGAGATGCACAATTGATGACTATTCTTTCATTTCTGGATTGTAAGAGATAGTCCGTGCCACAGTTCTATTTACCCTAAGAAGGATTTCTTAAGTAGTAAATCCTAAAGATGTCCTAACAGCTATTATCACAGTTCTGATAGAAGTGTATTTACTAGATGGCTAAGAAAACGATAAAACAACAACTCAGTAGGTGAACTACACCCATTTATAAGTATATAGGGCTCTACAGTTTACCAAACACTTGTGAGTATATAAAACAACAACTCAGTAGGTGAACTATACCCACTATAAGTATATAGGGCTCTACAGTTTACAAAACACTTGTGAGTATATGATCTTGGGTTGGGGCTCCCTGGCAGACAGACTCTGAGTTGGAGACAAGCATGTAAGAAGCTGAGCACAGTGCACTCTGGGGAAGGAAGAGGAAGGGAAGGCACTGGGGAGGGGGGAAATATGTGTGATGCAGTCAGGACCCCACATGGACCTCTAAAGCTGGGCAGCTCTTTTGGGGTGTCCTGAGTTGGGGTGAGGTGGGTTGGCTTTTATGATTCCCTGTTGACCAATCAATGCATGTGGGCTGCCCCAGGAAGGGGGCATGACATGGGGAGTGGCAAATCATTTCAGTTGAGGCACTTCTAACAGCCCTTGAACATTTGGATGTTTGCCACTGCCCTCCCCAGTGTTTTACCCAGATCCCTTGGGAGGATGACTAGAGGAATCATGAGCATGTGATGGGGTAGGGTCCTCCCTCCCAAGCACCTAGCCACTCCTTCAGTGAAAGAATTCCTGGTCTGAACACTGGCTTTGCTGCAAAAATTAGGACAGGACCGTAACACTGAGGCCCCTACCTCCAGCCTCCTAATCCTCCATGCTGGATTTCTTTTGATTATATGGCTGTAACAGGACACTTATTGACTGTCCATCAGTTTGGCCCTGAGGACAAGTTCTATTAACTATCCCCACAATTCTCTGGGCCTGGCCCTCTGGTTGCCATGCTGACCTTGGCACTCACTGCAATGCCCGTGTTCACCAGGCTTCTGATGGTTAAGCTCTGCCACCTGGCTTCTATAGTTTCGAGGTTCCATGATCCCTATTGTTATTAGCCCAGCTGAGTCATGGGGTCTCCTACAATTAGTCTCCCTCAGCCACGGGTTTCCTATAGCTTTGGTAAAGGGCTGATCTTTCGGGCCTACTATGGAACATGGTTATCTGGTAGGTTTTCCCAAACTAACAGAATGTACCAATCACAGCTATTCCCTTCCCCAAGCCTTTTATTCCCCTCTTCCACTGTTTGCCCTGGCCTGTAGCATTTCCACTTCACTTGCCATGGGCCACTTTCCTACTTTTAGGAACCATGTCTATTAGTTTTCTGCTCATAACTAGTTCAACAGCTTTAAAAAAAAATGTATCCATTGGCCCACTGCATTTGACCAACTCTTAGGTAGTCACTTTTAACAACAAGGCTGTTCGTTGTGGCCCTCACCCACTGCTCCGAATTGCACGAGCTCCTTCAACCAGGGCAGAGAAGCTGCCATCCCCATGGCCTGTCCCATCTGGCAAAACCTGCATGCCTACCTACCAAGCAGGGGTAGGCTGGGAGCAGACCTGTTCCAGATTCCCGCTCTTTTTAACCAAAATTGATCAGATTTTTCAAGAGTTAAACATTTGGAACTGGTCAATTTCCAGAGTGTTTAAAGGGTCATATTTATTTGTCCATTTCTATTGCGGTTCTTTGGGGAAAGCTTTTGCCTATATCCTTGCTTAGCTGTGATTCAGCTTTTGGAAACTTCTTTTAGAATCTGTGAGTTATCCCATATTTTTCCAAAAATTAAGTTAGAGTCAGTTTTAGTTGCTTTAAAGCAAAGAACCCTAATGAATAAAACTAGATTTGGGGGTTTATTTTATGAGTCAGCATTTCAGAAGTGCACTTTGCTTTGTTCATTTCATAATGTGGCAAAGCATTTTACGTGAAGAAATTTTGCTTTCTTTCAAAATACATTCTCCTTTTCCTGCAAAGGTATGTTCTCAACTAAAGAAATCAGGAAAACCATAAAGAAAACTCCACAGTGAGATTAAGTGTCTGTTTCTTTTCGTTCACACATGTTGTTGACTATGTGGCTCTATTTCTGTCTGCAAATGCTTGCAGTGACTCCACTGAGCTTGATTAAAGACTCTAAGTATGGTAATGCAAACCAGACACCAATTCCAGGCCAAATGTAGTATTTGAAGACCTATTTGAAAGGCTAATTTATGAGAATGCTTAATGCTGGTGGCAAGGAAATAGTTGGAAATTTCTCTGGAACATCTTTACTTTTAATGAGAAGGAAGGAAAAGTCTTCCTGAAAAGCAGTCCAGAAAGATGGCATAGCCAATTCCCAGGACCACTAGAAGCAGGTTTTTGAGGTTGATGTGAGCCTACAAAGGCTCAAGCTGTGATGTGGGCAGCTGCTGGCTGGCAGAATGAAGGCCACCTATACCTCCCATCAGACCTGCAACTAACTATCAGCTGTGTTGCTAACAGCTGGGAGGCAGGCCAGACCTGGACTGGGTGTAAATGGCAATTACCTTCCTGCAGAATTACATCTCCATGAACCAGGGCATTCAAAAAGCAAATGGGAAGGATCTAAAATAATTTCACTTGAGTCTCTTCCTTTAGCAAATTAAGCACAGTTATGTGTATAGACATGTTGAAAAACAATCTTTCTTTCTTGGATTGTATCAGAGCTCTGATGCCCTGAAGTTCCTTTTCTTTACTAGGAAGGTCAACATGTGTAGAAGAAGCATTTTTTAATGGTTATGATGAAAAGAAAATAAGTGGTTCTGCTCTGAAGCTAAACAAGATTCATCCTCGGAATAATAATCACCCAGAGGTCAGAATATTTCCTGGCTGCCCTTTAGTGATCCATACAAGAGGACTTTTCAAAAAAAACCCCTCTCAGCAACTGGGGGTTCAGTTGGCTTCCTGGTCTTTAGCAAAATGAAGAGATGTGGTCCTCATGCCCCAATGTGCTTCTGATTTGGGAAGGAAAACTAACATTTGTTGGCATGTTCCTAAACTAGAATTTAATAAATACTTGGACTTGAGGATGGAGAAAGTTGTAATGATAGTAAACAAACATCTTTGTATTCTTATCTTTCTTTTTTTAATTTTTAAAAAATTTTTAAAGATTTATTTTTCAGGGGCTCCTGGGTGGCTCAGTCGTTAAGCGTCTGCCTTCAGCTCAGGTCATGGTCCCAGGGTTCTGGGATCAAGCCCCGCATCGGGCTTCCTGCTCAGCGGGAAGCCTGCTTCTCCCTCTCCCGCTCCCCCTGCTTATGTTCCCTCTCTCTCTCTATCTCTGTCAAATAAATAAATAAAATCTTAAAAAAAAAAAAGATTTATTTTTCAGTAATCTCTACACCCAACTTGGGACTTGAACTCACCACCCCAAGACCAAGAGTTGCATGCTCCATTGACCAAGCCAGCCAGGCACCCGCTATTCTTATTTTTCTTATTTTTTCTCCCAGATATCAACTCCTTCCTCTATATTCCTTATATCTGCAGATGAAAGCTAACCCCCAGCCTAGGCAGCCATGCTCACAAATGAGCACTATTTCCTGTGAAGATTGTTGGAAAGAAGGAAAATAGGCTCATCTTAAAAACTGGTGCTGAAGGGCACAGTTTATTTTGCTCGATATAGATGTAAGTGTGTGTGCATGCTGGTTTGTGCACACGTGAGGAGATGGTGAAGTTCTCGTCAGTAGGTAAGGCAAACATCTCGTGCAATTACAGTGAGCCTTGGAAATTTATCCAAGAATATCTAGCACAGCCACTTTTTCCTTCAGTGTTCGAACAGCTGCTATTTCTTTGGTTGAACATCAGATGAAGTAGGTGACTTGTGTTTAGGGACCAAAACACACACACATACACACACACACAAGCAACTTATCTTTAAACATTAGAATCCTCTGCACACAAGGAGAGGGATAGAAGACTGAGACCTGAGTAGGGAGAACAAGATTCATGCCTCCCATTTCCTGCTCACTTTAAGACTGCCAGGAGCAAAATAGCCAGCACCATTTAAATTAGCCCTTTCTCTCATTTTAATTATTATTATTTTTTAAAGGTTTATATATTTATTTTAGAGACAGAGCTTTGGCAAGCACGGGAGCAGGGGGAGAGGCAGAGGGAGAGAGAGACTCTCTAGCTGATTCCACTCCATGTGGAGCCCCTCTTGGGGCTCTCTCCCAGGACCCTGAGATCATGATCTGAGCAGAAATCAAGAGTTGGAAACTCAACCGACTGCGCCACCCAGGCGCCCCTTAATTATTATTTTTAAATTAGCTGCTAAGCACATATAATGGATTGTGTTGGCTTAAATGGTGTGCTGTACCTACATAGTATATTTATTCTAAGTGCATATGCACTTTGGGACAGCGATGATACCTTCTTTTCCACATTCTCCTAAAGTCCTTTTCCCCGTGTGCTGTGTCAAAAAAACTGGCTGGCTGAGGCATCTCCACAATCTTCTCTTATTAAACACGCAACTCGAAAGTTTTCCTGTCTTAAAACAAGTTCAATGGGGCGCCTGGGTGGCTCTGTCGTTAAGCGTCTGCCTTCGGCTCAGGTCATGGTCCCAGGTTCCTGGGATCGAGCCCCGCATCGGGCTCCCTGCTCAGCGGGGAGCCTGCTTCTCCCTCTCCCGCTCCCCCTGCTTGTGTTCCCTCTCCTGCTGTGTCTCTCTCTGTCAAATAAAGAAATAAAATCTCTAAAAAAAAAAAAGTTCAATAACAGGTTGTTGGCAGGAGTCCTCTCATCAATTAGGCACACCTACCCTGTGCCTTGAGTTATCCTGATTATTTGAATGGTTTGATTTCCACAAGATTTGTGATTGCATATTTGAAAAAGCAAGGTGGGGACAACAGTGGGAGAAAGTCAGGAATATTCAGAGGCCAGTGAAAAGCCTGGTTGATTCCATCAAGTAATCAACCATTCAGCTTTGTTTGGAGCATAATTGATCTCGCCAGGGCTCTGCCGCAGTGTCTTCAACAAGGAAGAATAATTAGAAAATTCCTTAATTAGTGCTCCACTTAATCTTCCATTGTCAAGGTAAACACTTTGATTAAAATAAGTTGTACTCAGGAGTAACTACAAACCTATTTCAAATTTCCATAAACTAATTAAATGTTCCTGCCCAGTTCACCACCTCAGCCAAGGCGGCCCTTCCTGACACTTGCAACAACTGGGGAAGGATTTTTTTTTTTTCATTTTTTTATTCTTATGTTAATCCCCATACATTACAACATTAGTTTTAGATGTAGTGTTCCATGATTCATTGTTTGTGCATAACACCCAGTGCTCCATGCAGAACGTGCCCTCCTCAATACCCACCACCAGGCTAACCCATCCTCCCACACCCCTCCCCTCTAGAACCCTGTTTGTTTTTCAGAGTCCATCATCTCATGGTTCGTCTACCCCTCCGATTTCCCCCGCTTCATTCTTCCCCTCCTGCTACCTTCTTCTTCTTCTTTTTTTTTTCTTAACGTATATTGCATTATTTGTTTCAGAGGTACAGATCTGAGATTCAACAGTCTTGCACAATTCACAGCGCTTACCAGAGCACATACCCTCCCCAGTGTCTATCACCCAGTCCCCCCATCCCTCCCACCCCAACCCCCACTCCAACAACCCTCAGTTTGTTTCCTGCGATTAAGAATTAACTGGGGAAGGATTTTAAGCAAAGCAAATGAAGGGTTAGTTTTTGCCAAGATACAAACCCTGAGGAGCAGATCCTCAGCCTTTCTTTTCTGCTGAAGATAACAGAGGAGTTCCTCAGCCATTTTCAAGCTGTCCACGTTTCTGAGGTCAGCCTGGAGTGACTGAGGCTTTCTGTAGTGGGTCACACAATTTAGCCTAATCAAGGGTCCCTGGGGAGCGCGCGCGCGCACACACACACAAATGCACATTCCTGGGCTCCACTCTCAGATTTTAATTCTGTAATTGCTTGGTGGTAGAATTCAGGTATTTGAATTTTTAACAGTCTCCCCAGGGGTTCTAAAGAGGGAATCCCACTTTCTCTGCCACTCCTGTGACCTCCCAATTACCTTATTACTACTATAATTGCTGTCGGTACAGTTTGAGCAAGTCACCATTGGGACTCAGCTGTTTCTGCAAGGAAGCGCTCGCACTGAGGGAAGTCCCCCTAAGGTTATCTTTCACTTGCCTTCCTCCTTGGTTTTAGCTTCTTCATTCATTCGTATATTGAACAAGTATTTTTTGAGCACTTACTCTATGCAAAGCCGTTTTAGGCACTGGAGATTTCCTAGTGAAAACAAACAAAACTCAGACCCCCAGGGAGTTTGTATTCTAGTGAAGAGAGACAGAGGAGGGAGAATTATTCAAGTATTGAGAATTCCAGGAGTGATGAACACCATGGAGAAAATTAAAGCTGGGGCCAGGAAGAAATTGTGGGAGGTGGGTATTATTTTAAACTGGATTGACATGAAAGCTCTTGCTGTCACGTTGGAGTTTGAATGAGCCTGCCTTGAGTTTAGTTGGGAATTGTCTGTTCCTGACACCTCACACTCTGCCAGAAAATCAGGCCAACACAGAAGAAAGCAGAGAGAGAGAGAAATTGGTTCAGGCAAACTTGCTGCAGACCCTCAGTCCAATCATGTCTTTATTTCTTGGTAGGACAGTAAATAAAATAGACTGTTAAATTCACTCCTCTATTCTTTAGCAAGGCAAAACCATAAATTCTCTTTTTGATTAAGAAAGGAATCCACTGTGTTTGCCCTTTGCAACCAAAAATTCTAATATGTACTCTAATAACATTTATTTGTTAAAAAAGAAAATCTATTGTGTTTTCTCACTACATTAGAATATTGTAGAAAATTTAGAAAATATAGAAAGGCAAAGACAAAAAAATAAATCTTAGGACATCATTTGAAGGATTTTGCTGAATATCCTGTAATATGGCTTAACTATCAAACAAAATTCTATTGTGTATTTGAATTGTTTATCATTGTTGTTGGTAATGACTCCCAACAAAATTATAAGAAACATTTTTGAGGCAAATTCTTTCCCATCCATAATTATTTCTGCAGGATATATTTCTGGAAGTAGAATGAAGGCTCAAAAGGTACACACGTATTTGTGGCCTTTGAAATGAAAGTGCCAATTTGCCCTCAATTAGAATTGTATCAGTTTTGATCACCGTTATAAGTAGATGAAAGTGCTTATTTCTTTATACATTCACTAACACCCAAAATAGAAGAAGATCTCTCCTTTCTTATCAAATCATTATATATATATATATATATTATTCCTGGTGAGATTCTATTTTTGCCATATTAAGAATTTAATATATTTCCTCTTTTGTGAGTTGATTCTAATACCTTTAAAATATTGAGGTGTCTATCATTTCTTATTGATTTTTACTAATGCTTTATATATTTAATATGTTCCTTCATTGGTGATAAGAATACAAATTACAAGTATTATTATTTATTGAGCCAAGCACAAAGGTAAGCTCTTTATATACCATTCAATTTTCCTACCTTAATAATATGAACTATTATCATGCTTTCCTCTTAGCTATACACTGTGTAAGACATTCACCTAACGAACGATGAGATTGCAGTTAGAGGGGTGAAAGTGTTTGAGATCACACAGCAAGTAAGCAACAGAGCTGCAATTTAAAGTCAGGTCTGCTTGAATCCAAACCTATGTTTAAACATGACGCTAAGTTGCTGTTGATTATTATTTTCTCTCTATCCCGTAGTTCAAGGGTCAGCAAAATCCAATGCACAGGGCAAATCTGGCCTGCTACCTATTTTTTTTACAGATTTTATTTATTTATTTTGAGAGAGAGAGAGAGAGCACGTGTGCACAAGCCAGGGGAGGGGCAGAGAAAGAGAGAAACCTCAAGCAGACTGCATGGTGATCATGGAACCCGACGTGGGGCCCCATCCCACAACCCTGAGATCACGACCTGAGCCTAAATCAAGAGTCAGACGCCTAACCAACTGAGCCACCCAGGCGCCCCTGGCCTGCTGCCTATTTTGTAAATAAAGTTTTATTGGAACACAGCCACATTCATTTATTGCTACTTTCCTTACCTTCGTGCACCAGTAGCATATTTGAATGGCTGCAGAGCCCTCAAATATTTACTATCTGGCCCTTTACAGAAAAAGTTCCCTGACCCTTGCAGTAGCTTCCCATTCCCTGGAAACTATATAGATAGTGGATTTCCTGGATCTATCCTTTATTTCCCCACATCTTACTTTTCTCTCCAAATTTCTATCTAGTAATAAACAAACTACTGTCATGCCTTTATGTTAGCTAGACATTACGCAGGAACATAATTCATTACCTCTACTGATACTTTAATTCAAAAACATTTTATTTCCAAATATCCTATTCTCAGTCCCTTTTGTTTCTTAGCAGCTTGTCTTGTTTTAATGACACAGCAACTTCTTGAGCGCCATTAATATTTAGCTTTTAAAGAAGTTATTTGGTAACTTCATAAAAGCTGTTTCATTCAGGGGGGTATTTCTGTCTTTGAATTAGGTGTTTGTATGAAGGTCTGGATTTGTTATTTCTGGAAACCACTGTGGAGCTCTCTCAATGAATGTGTATGCTCCACTTAAAAATCCAGAAGGACAGGGCGCCTGGGTGGCTCAGTCGTTAAGCGTCTGCCTTCGGCTCAGGTCGTGATCCCAGGGTCCTGGAATCGAGCCCCGCATCGGGCTCCTTGCTCCACAGGATGCCTGCTTCTCCGTCTCCCACTCCCTCTGCTTGTGTTCCCTCTCTAGTTCTCTCTCTCTCTGTGTCAAATAAATAAATAAAATCTTTAAACAAAAAACAGAAGGACTGGGGTACCTGGGTGGCTCTGTCGGTTAAGCATCTGCCTTTGGCTCAGGTCATGATCACAGGGCCCCACCACGTCTGGCTCCCTGCTCAGCAGGGAGTGGGCTTCTCCCTCTCCCTCTGCTGCTCCCCCTGCTTGTACTCACTCTCTCTCTTTCTCTCTCTGTCAGATAAATAAATAAAATCTTAAAAAAAGAAAACAGAAGGACTTTCCTTCCAGTGACCTCTCAGTTCACCCTGCAGGTGGTTGAGTTCAGTCTATTGTCCATGTGCACCATCCGCTCTGTCCCTGAATATCGTCAGTAGGAAAATGGATTCTGTGTGTGTGTGTGTGTGTGTGTGTGTGTGTGTGAGAGAGAGAGAGAGAGAGAGAGAGAGAGAGCCTGTATATGTGTGCATACACACGTGACTGAGGGATGGGTTGAGATGTCTATACTCCAAACGCTTCTAGCCATTACCCTCTCTGATATGGGTGAAATTCCTCTGGGTTTTCACTGTCATGTAAATTCAGTGTGTTTCAGAACAGGGTGGATGTTTCCTTTCATTTGATCATAATGGAATATATTCTGGCAAATAGTCTCTGGTGTTTGTAGAGTGAGGTTGGGCCCTTCCTAATTTACAAGGCAGGAAAAGCTCTGTTCTCTTTTTTCCCCCCATCTTTTTGTTTAATAGGGATGAATGTGTGGGATCATTTCAGTGAAAAGAATGCATTACACAGGGGCGCCTTGGTGGCTCAGTCGGTTAAGTGTCTGCCTTCGGCTCAGGTCATGATCCTGGGATCCCAGGATCAAGCCCCCATCAGGCTCCCTGCTCAATGGGGAGCCTGCTTCTCCCTCTCCCGCTCCCCCTGCTTGTATGCTCTTTCTCTCTCTCTCTCTCACTGTCAAATAGATAAAATCCTTTTTAAAAAAAAGAATACATTACACAAACCTGATTGTTCTTCATAAACTATAGTATTTTATAGGAAGCTCATAGAACTTGTTAGTAGGACTCATTTCCTACATAAACTAAAGCAACAAGAGGCTGCAAAACTGGACATAGTGTACAAGTCAGTAATGATAAAGGAGGCATCATAGAGTGTGCTGGTCAGACAATACTGAAAAAATTCATTCCCAACCTGGTAGCACATTTGGAAGGGGATGCTGACAAGCCCTTCTACATCAAAAAGATAGCAACCATGATAGAGAGTTGTCTGGAATTAATGTCATCTTGTTGAAGACTGTCTTCAAATTTTGCCTTGGCTTCCAGAGAGAAGTGGGAACAGTGATAATATTGTTACTATAGCAGCAATAATAACAATGTTATCATTGTTCATAATAATAGGAACATAGCATAACACAACATAACATCATTGTTCATATTTTTATGAACAATGTAACAATATTATGAGCAGGAAAAAATACATTAATAATGAAAAGTTATAGGGAATCATTATTTGGTTTAAAGTAAGAAATACCTTCTACTTAGATATATCCAAAAACTGAGTATGTCACCTTCTGAAAAAATATTAGATCATTGTAGTTAAAAGCTTACTTTTGAGATTAAAATAACTGTGTGACCCGGAGGAAATTACTAAACTTCTCTGAGCCCCTAGTTCTTCATCCCCAAAGTGATTTACGTTGCAATGATTAATTTTTCAGGTAAATTTAAAGTTGAACTAAGATTCTATTCTATACTCATAACACAGGGTTGTTATAGAGATAGAGTTAAAATGAAGTGTTCTTAGAACAGCACTCATGCTCAGTAAATGCAGTCATGTTGCCCTTGATGTGATGTGGTGAACTTCCCATCCCCTAGGTGTATTCAGGTAGAATCTGGATGTTCTTCTGCCTGGAATCATGCATAGGAGATTCCAGTGTTGAACTGGAGGTTGGAATAGATTGTTTGGTCAAGTAAATTTTGATCATCACATATGAACTTACTCTGATTTGCATATCCTTCTGGTTTATTTATGCCAACAAGTATACATTGACGGCCAATATGTACCAAGATCATGTTGGGTGCTGCCATTCCAGCACAAAATATAAGATAAAGTCTGGATCCCATGGAGCTTATATTCAAAGGGAGAGAGGAGATAAGAGGTAAACCTTAAAAATCAAAAGAACAACCGATAATGTTAAATTCTCTGCTTCACTTTAAAGAGGGATCAAGGAACAGATTGTGACTGGAAAGGCCCCTTTGAGGAGGCAGCGTTTGCCAAGAATGACATCAGGGACCACCTTTGTGAGGACCATAGGCAGGAGCCTTCTTCCTGGATTGGGTGTTTGTTCTATTTATTCTCTGTACCTGGAATGCTTTATTGATTTGCCCTACAGAAGAGCTGTTACAAAGATCCTAAGATAGAAATAATCTTGGAGTATTCCTGAAATAGAAAGAAGGTCAACGTGACTGGAGCACAGACGGAGAGCAGGTGTGATACCCAAAAGTACCCATTTCTCCTTTTGTTCTGGGCACACAGAGAGCATGCATTGCTTGGTTCCCTGGCAGTTAGACAGAGACAGCTGACATTTCTGTCCACTGAAATGCAAAGATCAATGGCACATATTCTTCCTCAATGGAGCAGTGGAAAGCCATTTATGGTTCTCTAGTGTCTCTTTTCCTGTGGGAGTGAACGTGGAAGGTCTTGTGCTCGGGTGGCTCATTCATCAAATGGAAAATGTCTCATCTCAGAAAGAGACTATATGAACAAGAAATAAACTTCTGTTATGTTAAGCCACTGAGACGGTGGAGTTGTTTGTTAAAGCGTTTACAACCTACCATATCCTGACGAATTCAGGGAATGTCTAGCAGTAGAGGATACAGAAGTAGGGCCAGATACTGTGAGTTTGTAGGCCAGGATAGAGTGAGGATTTCTGAACAAACATAATGAACAGCCCCTGGGCAGCAAATACGTTATGTGATCTGTCAACTACTGATTCACAACAATGCCACCACTCTTGAATTCTCAAACCCGAATCCCTCAAAATTTGCATCATCTTCTGAGGTCCTATCCCCCCAACTTATATCAGCTACATTATGAGATGAGACAGTCAACTAATATGTTTTATGGATCTGGGGGCAAAAGAAAAAGAAAGAAAACAAACAAACCAAAAACAAATATAATACATTTTCTAAGGATATCTTTCTAGACACTCTTCATCTTTTTAAATCATTTTCTCTCTACTAAAACCATTTTTTTCTTTGTTTTATTTTGTTTTGTTTTCTGGCTTTTGCAAAGTTACTGGCATTTGCCAAAAGTACTTATCAAATAGAAAATTAATTTATAAATATTTGTTGTAATTTTCTTTTTCTATGTTTGCATTTCCTTTTAAAGAAGGAAAGTTGCCAAGTTCCAAATATAATTAAATGCACACCTAAGTTCTAAATCTGAGTCATAATTAACAACATTTTAAAAAGAAATAAGCTACATGCCATATGCCTTTCTTGTCAATAGTCAAGTCAATTTTATGTCATGTATAGAAGTCACTGAATGCATGACCACATGTTTAATATTAGTTTTTAAATGTCCTTGTAATGATGATATTATCAACTAACTTCACTAAGGATTTAGTGCTGATATACACTAGGCAGAATTATGAGCACCATGTTATGTACTGTCTCATTTAATCTTCACACGACACCATTAGGTAGATTTTATTGTTATGCCATTTTATTTGAGGAAACTGAAGCTCAAGAAAAGCTTAATACATTGTCTAAGGTCACACAACTAATAAGTGGCTGAGCCAATATTGAATCAAGGCAATTTGACCAAGGATCCTACATTTTTAATTATTATGAAAACTATGTGATAACAAAAGAAAGCTAATGAGGAAAACATTTACTTGCAGTCAAGAAGGTAATGTACTTACAGACTGACTGCTCTGTGATTTGAGGCAGATAGGTGATGACATTTTCTCCCTGAGATGGAAAGTTAGCTCTGGCAGTGGAGACTGTTATGTAAAATAGGTTATTTAATCTCTTTGAATCTTAACATTCTTATCTATAAAATGGGGGTGATAATACCTACCATACAGATTCATGGTGAAGAGTAACTGAGATGGTATATATACAGTGCAGCTAGTAAGCATTCAATAAATATCAACTATTTTATTGAGTAAGCTCTTTATTTCCTTCCTATCCCTCAATGACATATTAGGGATTGGTGGTACCTGTCTATAGATTGTCTTATAATCTGTGAATGAAAGATGCTGGATACAAGCAATGTTGATAGTCCCTTCAAGAACCAAGAAAGATTTTTAAAAAAGCATCTTTTGATTTATTGTGGAAGAAAATGTAATGTGCACTAAAGGTAAATAATAGCGGTTTCTTTATATATGTGTCTCTCCCCACATGCCTATACTGACTTTTGTACATGCCGTATGTCTAAATTTCATGAAGGACCATTCTTTGATGAAAATCCATCGAGCTTTTTTTAAGTACAAATGACAACTTGATGGGTAGATAGATGATTGATAGATAAATGATAGATATGTATATATGTATATGTAGCTGTAGTTGTAGATGTAGATATCCACGTAGACACATATACATGGATATAGTACAGTTTTATATATAGTTATGGATATAGTATATGTATGTGTATTTAGATAACAACATTGTGTGTGTGTAGGTATAGATAAAGATGAGATATATAGATATAAATATACATATGGACACGGATATGGACTTGGACCTGGACATGGACATGGATATGAACATGGACATGGATATGGACCTGGACATGAATAAGGATATGGATATAAAGAACTGTCAAAGTCCAGGAGGTTATGTGACTGCAATCACAGCTGGGTTTTGGTCTGGAAAGAATATTTTTTGGATATAAGTTCTCATATGAGGGAAAATGTCTCATTATGCTGATTCTGATGATAAGGAAGGATGGAGTGCAAGAACCCTCTGGAATCTTTTTTGGCTTCCCTGGGAGTGAGCAGGCACCTGCATGTCCCACCAACTCTCCAATGAAGGAGGGACAAATTTACTCAGAAAAAAAAAACCAGGTTGCTATTAGAAAGGGAAGCAGATACTTGGCTGCCTGAAAACAAATGTTCATTTTTTTCTTTGTTTCAGTTTTGTTTTGTTTTGTTTTGTTTCCAAATAACCTTCCAAGTTAGGCAAGACAATCATTACTCTGTAGATAGTAATGGTGGTTCCTTGAGGTTAATATCCAAGTTCATGGTGCTCGTAAGTAAAAGAGCAAGACTAGAAGCCACATTCTCACCTTCTTTTCCATTAGCTTCCCGACTACCTCCCTCTAAAAGGATACTAATCTATTATTTGGTTTCTCTCAACTACAAATCACCTTATTTTTCCCTTTCCCCCTAAATCATTTCAGTGGACTGCAAGCTACAGAGAAAGTCTGTGTATCACTGTCAAATCGCCTTTTGGACAATATCACCCTGCCATGTTTCTGTCTAAATGAATCTGCAACACTGACAGGAGAAAAAATATATATAAAGTAAAGGTCCTCATTGTTCATTCAGGGATGGTCTGGGCTGGAGGTGGCATCACCAGTGCAGACGAGCTGCAATTAGGAGATGCTGGCTGCCTCCCTGTGTTCCTGGGCATCGGTGCCATCACTTAAAAGGGCATTTTTGCTTTGTCTCTGTCTCGGCTTTCATTCCACTCCTGCGGTTCACAACCATGGCAGACCCTGAACACAATTTTATATTGTACATGTGGACACTGTCTGTGACATATTGACCTTGCTTCAGAAATGTGAAGCAGAGGCTCGCTCTTCTAAGCATAAGGAAACAGACCATACCGGTGTGTACTGACATAGAATGAAGAACTTCAGAAGGTGTTTTTTTAAGGATTTCCTGAAAATCAGGGGAATTTAGCTAGAGTTGAGATGTTTAAAATTCTTTTTGTAACTGATTTGAATCTGCCCTGTGAAATATTGATCCAAGAAAAAAAATCTATCTTCTAACACCTACTCACACAGCCCTTTGGTGAGTAGGGAGGAACATATCTCTTTCCCAGCTCAGATTTCCAGGGTTTACCAGCGATAGAGGGGAAGAGGGTGTAGGCTAATCATTCTGGTTTTCATCCATTCATCTGTCAAATGATACTGAAATAGTATCTGACACGAAGGCTAGCACTTAACTTCCATGAGTTTTTATTTGAAATATACCAAGTCTCAGAATGTTCAGATATTTATGTGATTCCACCTGACAAAATTCTATCAGGATCCCCGTGGTAAGATAAAGGAAAGGGGCAAACGTGTGCATTTTCTGAAAATATTTTAGGAGTCACTTTTGAGAGTCAGCCATGCTCAGGAACTTCTTAGGACAAGTCATGACTTGAGGGATAAAGATGGGAATTAATCACAAATATGGAGGATGGCAAAGTGAAGATTTCTGGTGTACAGGAAAAAAAAAATAGAGAGTTCACAGCCACAGTGGATTTGGATTGATTGGCAAAAAATGGTCTTGGGCCCTTTTAAGTCTGCCAGCCTCAATACTGACCCTTGCCCTACAAACTCACCTCAATTCCCACTGTGTAGGTGAAGCCATGAAAGATATTTAACAAAGTTCTTAGAACTGGGAGATGGGGAACTGAAGTCACTTGTCATCCTAATGGACTACCATTTCGCCTCTGTGACAGCTTTATTGTAATTGGTTGATTTTATTTTTTATGTATATAAAGTAAGATTCACTCTGTGGACACAGTTCTGTGGGTTTTAACAAACGCATAGAATCATGTATCCACCACTACAGTCCTGATCCAGAAAACTTCCATCACCCAAAAAATTCCCTCGTGTTTCCCTTTTGTAGTCAGTCCTCCCCTCCACCATCAACCCATGCAATTACCAATCTGCTTCCCATTCTATAGTTTTTACTTTATTAAATGCATTGTATAAGTGGACTCATTTTGAGTCTCACTTCTTTCACCCTGCATAATGCATTTGACACTCATCCATGCTGTTGTAATGTATCAATAGTTCACTCTTTTTTATTGCTGAGCATTATTCCATTTTATAAAGGGACCACACAGTCTTCTATCCACTCTTCAGTTGAAAGACAGTTTCCAGTTTTTAGAGATTATGGATAAAACCACCATAAACATTTCTGTATAGGTTTTGGTGTGACCATAATTTGTCATATTGCTTCGATAAATACGTAGGATGGGAATTGCTGGGTCAAATGGTAAGTGAATATTTAATATTATAGGAAACTGCCACAATGTTTTCCAAAATGGATGTGTCTATACCATTCTGTAATCCCGCCAGCAATGAATAAGTGTTCCAGTTGCTTTGCATCATGGAAACATCAGTTGGTTCTTTTTTCCTTTTTCTTTTTTCCATAAATATTAGGTGTGGAGTAGCATCTGACTATGGATGTATTTTTGCGTTTCTCTAATCCACTAATGATGATGAGCTGTGTTTCATGTGCTTATTTGCCATCCTTGTATGTTCTTTCATGAGATGTCTATTAAGTATTTTGTCCATTTTCTAATTGAATTGTTTGTTTTCTTGCTGTTGGGTTTTGAGATTTCTTTATACATTCTCCATAGAAGTCTTTTATTAGGTATGAGTTTTGCAAATATTTTCTCATTATTGTGGCTGGCCTTTTCATTCTCCTAACTTTGTCTTTTGAAGAGCAAAAATTTTCAGTTTTGGTGAAGTCCAATTTATCCATTTAAAAAAATTGTGGGTCATGCTTTTGGTGTCATATCTAAGAAATCTTTGCTTAACTCAAGGTCACAGAGATTTTCCCTTGTGGGCATTTTTTCCTTTTTTCCAAGAAGTATTATGGTTTTAAGCTTTTAGGTCTATGATCCATTTTGAGTTGATTTTTGTACAGCGTGCAAGATATGGATCGTGTTCAATTTTTTTTTAGTATATTCTAGCATAATTTGTTAAAAAGACTGTCCTATCTCCATTTAATTGCCTTTGCATGTTTTCAAGAATCAATCAACCACAAGATGTAGGTCTGTTGCTGGACTTTCTAATCTGTTCTATTGATCTATCTGTCTCTCCTTTCTCCAGTACCATACCTTTACCCTTATCATTTGGCAACTTTCTGCATGTGTATTATATTTCACTGGAAAGTGAAATGTCATTTTTCACTAAAAAGCCATTTCTTTCACCATTTTACTGCATGCATTTTTAAGAATATTTTGCTTTCACTCCCCGTTTCCTTAACTTTTACCTTTAAAATTCACAAGCCAACTAATCTGAAAAAGCTACATACTCTGTATTTCCATTTATATGACATTCCGGAAGAGGCAAAACTATAGAGATGGTAAATAGATCAGTGATTGCCAGAGGTGGGATGGAGGGCTGATGGAATAGGTAACAGTTGATTTGGGGTGGGGGGGTGAAGGGAGGTGAAACTATTCTATATGATGCTGTAATGGTAGATACTAACAGTATGTGTTTGTCAAAATCTCATAGAATTTTATAGCATGGAGTGAACTTTAATGTATGCAAATTGAAAATAAAGCATTTAAGAGATTGAGGGATCCCAGGATGGAATACAGACCGTGGCTAAGGAATCAAACTATATTACAGATATGTGAAACACACCCACTGAAAGGAATGGGAGAAAAAGTCACCGACCTACGTAACTGGAAATGAGCAAGTGTAAGACTAGAGGCAAAGGAATTTTGCATGAGCACTGGCGTTGATAAAGGTGTTTCCCACAGGGATGGCAGTTAATAACTCTGAAATCACTGTGCATGTATACTAGAACTGAACAATTAAGTAAATGGATGGCAGATGGGGGGAACCAGGTTTCGTATTGTTGGAGTGGGAAGTTACAGACCAGTAAGGGAGAAGGCTCTGGTAAAGATTAGTGTTGGAGTCATTAGCATGATTTCATTTTTAGCTTAATGTAGATACAGATAAATATATATAGGAATTTTTATAGGTATGTGTATACATACAGATTAGTATATATGCATATATTAGAATCAGCAGTGCACTGCAGCCATGAACACATTTAATGCCCAGATTTGGGCTTCTAATTACATTCTCCAATAAAAAAAAAAAACTATGTCTTAAAAAAAAAGGAAAAGTAAAAAGGCTGATTCTAAGACTGGACAGGAAATATGCAAAATGAGCCTGAAGAGTCTTATTGTGCCGGAAAGTAAGGAAGTGCTCAAAATCCAAAACAAAACAAAACAAAAAACCGCATTGATGGGAGTATGTCCAAGGAACATAGGAGCCAACTGAAAGAGCTTCCAGGGGCCAAAGCTGAAATACTTAAGCAACAAAACAAAGTAGTATTGGATCATAACCTAAAACATAAAATCAATATTCATGATATGTACTGGTATAAGTAAATGATTGCATAAATGAACAAACTGGGGGGAGGCAGGCAAATGTTCTGTACAGAAAAATTCCAATAATTTATTTGCCCTTAAAGAGATGAGGCTTAGTTTCCCATGCCTTAAGTGTGGGCTGCATAGAGTGACTTCTTTCCAAAGAGGACACTATGGAAAGGAGGAAAAAAGAATAACTATGCAGGGTAGAAACCTGACAGACAGGGCTTCACCCAGGTGATCCAGGTCAATGACAGAGATAAGTCATGTTCATACTGTGTACTCTTGATACGGTGTGATAAGAATGCCATGGTCCATCTTTTGGTCTTCTTTTCAAGAAACCATAACCCCAATCTAATTGTGAGATCATTAGATGAATCCCAATTAAGGGATGTTCTAAAAAAGATCTGACAAATACACCTCAAAGGTGCCAAGGTCATCAAAAACAAGGAAAGTCTTAGAAACTGTCATAGCCAAGAGGAGCCTAAGGAGACATGACAGCTAAATGTCACTGGGATCCTTGGATGGGATCTTGGAACAACAACAATAAAAGACATTAGTTAAAAACTAAGAGAATCTGAGTAATGTATGGACTTTAGTTAATAATACTTTATCAATATTGTTTCTTTGTGACACATGTACTATAGTAATATAAGACATAAGAAATGGGTGAGGGCTATATGGAAACTCCTTATTCTATTTTTGCGACTTTTCTATAAATCTAAATCCACTCTAAAACACAATTTTTTGAGGAGAGAGAGAGAGCATGAGCAGTGGGTTAGGGGGAAAGAGAGAGAAAATCTTAAGCAGGCTCCATGCTGTGCATGGGGCTCAATCTCAGAACCCCAAGATCATGACCTGAGCCGAAATCAAGAGTCAGACACTTAACTGACTGAGCCACCCAGACGCCCCAGAAAATACAAAGTTTTTTTAAGTAAAAAAAAAAGCCACAACCTTTTCTGCCTCGGTCTTAAACATGATATTCTAAGGAAGCTCGTCTCATTTTCCTTCACCAATCTAAAATTCCTAAAATTATTTCTGAGAAGGATTATGGGGCTTGGTCTCATCTCAAGGACAACAGTGCCACATCTTCCACAGGCTCAGGTAAAGGGGTGGTTGGTATGCCACTGTTGGTGCAGAAATCAGTGGCCATGCATTCTTTGTGATTCTTCCTACTAAGAGGTGGAGGCTCCATTTTTTAAATCTGTACTGTCCTGCCACAGAATGTGGCAGTAATGGCATGCTGGGACTTTTAGGGACAGGACCTAATAGCTTTCAAGCCTGCTAGAATCCCTTGAAATAGACAATCTTGGAACATTATCTTGGGGAACTGAAATGCCTTGCAGTGAGAAGCCCAAGCACCATGGAAAGAGCAGGTGTAAGTTCTCTGTTGGAAGCCTCAGTTGAGCTCCAGACATTTGTGCGAACCATGTGGGATGTCCATTCTAAATGAGACAGGTCGCTCTTCGAGATGATGCCAGTCCTGATCAGCATCTAATGGCTACTGCATGAAACAATCAGGGTGGGAACTGCCCAGCTGAGCCCAGTCCATCTGCAGACCATGAGGGGTAGTAATAAATGGTCATTTTAAATCACTGGTATTTGCAAAAAGAGAGAGTTTGACTTCTTCTTTGCCAATCTGAATACCTTTTCTTTCTTTTTGTTGTCTGATTGCTGTTGCTAGGACTTCTAGTACTATGTTGAACAATAATGGCAAGAGTGGGCATCCTTGACGTGTTCCTGATCTTAAGGGAAAGGCTCTCAGCTTTTCCCCATTGAGGATGATATTCACTGTGGGTTTTTCATAGATGGATTTTATGAACTTGAGGGATGTTCCCCCTATCCCTATGCTCTGAACCGTTTTAATCAGGAAAGGATGTTATATTTTGTCAAATGCTTTTCTGCATCAATTGAGAGGACCATATGGTTCTCCTCCCTCCTCTTATTAATGTGTTCTATCACATTGATTGATTTGCGAGTGTTGAACCACCCTTGCATCCTGGGGATAAATCCCACTTGGTTGTGGTGGATGATCCTTTTAATGTATTATTGGATCCTATTAGCTAGGATTTTGTTGAGGATTTTGGAATCCATATTCATCAGGGATATCGGTCTGAAATTCTCCTTTTTGATGGGGTCTCTCCCTCCCCTCAGTGGGAGAGATGAACCATGAGAGACCATGGACTCTGAGAAACAAACAGGGTTTTAGAGGGGAGCGGGGAGGGGGGATTGGTTAGCCCAGTGATGGGTATTAAGGAGGGCACATACTGCATGGAGCACTGGGTGTTATACAAAAACAATGAATCATGGATCACCACATCAAAAACTAATGATGCATTGTATGGTGACTAACATAACATAATAAAAATTTAAAAATAATAAATAAATAAATAAATAAATAAATAAATAAATAAATCACTGATATTTTGAATGGTTTATTTTATGCAATAGATATCTAGAAGACTCTGTTAAATGTTGCAGCTTGAAACTCAATTTCCTAGGAGCATTTCATGTACAAACAACTACACAAAAGCAAACATTTACTATGTGCCTCTGATGAGCAAGACATGGTCCAGCCCTTGAAATTTCAAGCCTCAGTGATATCACATGGTAGGAAAATAAAGCAATTTTCAAGAAGTCATTGTGACTTATCTTGAAGAAATCACCAGCCATATGATTTATTCTCTTCTTTTAAAGGATTACTTACTACTTAAAGACTACCTACTGCTTCTTCTTGATTATGTCAGAAGTATGACTAGTTGGGGTATACCAGGAACCTCTGAGGAGATAAACATATCTGATAAATACCTGAACCTAGGTAAATTGAGAGACCCTCAAAACTATCCTCACCAAAAAGCAATACTTTGGATTAATTTATATTTAATAGATTACTAATATTAGACCTTTGAAGCAACGTGGCTCTTCTATAGTCTCTTTTATAGAAAAAAACTGTTATCAATATGCCAAAACTCTGTAATGTTTTAAAACCTTGAGTAAAAGTTAAAGCATCCACAAGTTACCATCTCTACCTCCATGGGTTTGTTATTATTAGGACATTATGAAATGCAGTTGAAGTGGAAAACTCTTGCTTGGTTCAAATGCTTTTATTGACATCTTTTCTTCTTATTAAATTACTTTCAGTTCTTTTTTTTTTTTAATAGGAGAGAAATATACAGTTGGCCCTTGAACAACACACATTTCAACCAAGGAGGTCCACTTATATGTGGATTTTCTTATAGTGCAGAACTCTAAATGTATTTTCTCTTCCTCATGATTTTCTTGATGACATTTCTTTCTCTAGCTTACTTTATTGTAAGAGTACAGTATATAATACACATAACATACAAAATATATGTTAATTAAGTATTTATATTATCAATGAGGCATCTGGTCAACAGCAGGCTATTAGTAGTTAATAGGGGGAATCCAAAGTTATACGTGAATTTTCAACTGCCTCTGTGTTGTTCAAGGGTCAACTGTAACCATGTGCAATTTATACCAGTAACGCAAGGGAAGAGGTAAGATGATGTATGGACATAAGCTTGGGAAAGAGCAATAAGCTAGCAAGGTGACAGACGTCTTAACCCTAGCCCAGGTAAACTCAGAGCTAAGCATAAAGGGAAACAGTATGGTACAGCAGTTAAAAATTCTTGTCACTGAAGTAGATGTCCTGTCTTACCCACTCACCAAATTTGTGACCTAAGGGTTTCAAGCTGTTAGAGAATCACTTTTAAAATGTACATATATTTTGCCTCAGAGACTTGGAGAGTTAAAATATGATTAAGCTTTGAACATGTTTAGCAGAGTCCGGCATGTACTAAGCAGTGGTAAACAATGGCTTCTAATTTTAATAATAAATTGAGAACAAAATGATCTTGAATCTCTCCATCAGATTCTGTGTCCAGGCTTCTCCTTCTATTTCTTTCTCTGAGGAGAAGACACCGGTGCTCACGGATATAATTTCAGCTCATTAAAGAGAATATTCCCTCTGACCCCTCTGTTTTAGAAACCATTATTATTGTCAGAGCAGGGGCTAGGAGAAACACCTGTAGGGCTTTGTGATCCTGGGCAAGTTATTTAACCTGTCTGTGCCTCCATTTTTCATCTGTAAAATGAGGTTGATACAGTACCCACCATATATGGTAAATAGGGGGATCAAATAAGATAAAACAAGTAAAGTGCCTAAAACAGTGCCTGTCACAAAGAAAGCATTCACTTCGCTATTATGTCTTAACATAATAATTATAATAAACATAATAATTATTATCAGTGTAAAAAATTATCATGAGATATATAATCAGTATCCTAGTATCTTGATATCCTTGTCATTAGTCTTTTCCCAAACTAGTCTTTCTTTCAGACTTTCTGAAACACAGCTGATGCTCAGAGAGGGTGTTTGCTTTATCTAAGGTCATTTGGGTAAAAGGAAACAATGAGGATTTTACAGCAGTGCAAGAGAGAATTGGCTGCCTCTTAACTGGAGCTCTGTGTTTAATAACTGATGGAAAGGAAAGGGACCTTTCTAAAATCACTGCTAAAAGACACAATGGTACCATGATTTTTTTCAATACTCTGCAAAGTAAGCTAAAATTCATCTTTCAAAGAAACACTAGTAAAACACTTGTCCTTATTTTTCTTCTATCTTTTACCCGTGTCTTTGCTGAGTCTGCATCTGCACCATCCATGCCGACTTGTGAGGCTTAGCTGATGACCTGCAATCTGGGGAAAAGGCCAAGAGAGATTAGAGCTGAGGGAATGTAGGTCCCAGAGGGAAGGGGTGAGCCACACAGCGGGTTTCCAACAGTCTGGCTCCACAATGCCAGGGTTTCTAAAAAGGATTTTGTGATGTTTAGATTTTTGTGAAATGAAATAATATACCTTGATGCAACATTTACTAGTTTCTAGAACAGTCCAAGTCAATATTTTTAAAGTTCACATCAATATGACTGATTAATATTTTTGGTTTATGTAAATTTCATTTCTGTAATAATGTATAGTATATGTGTTTAAAATATTTCACTAAACTTTGTGCTGTTTTATGGAAGTCTTAATGTAATGCTCTGAATCATATATGAACTCTGAAAACTAACCTTTATTTAACCTATTTTGTAAAGCATTGTTAGTCTTCCTTACAATTCAGGTTTGGTAATTTATTCCAAAGCTTACACTGAAAGCAAACACAATAAAAACACTCCTTAAAACCTAGCAGCATTAAAGCACTAAAGATATTTTGATTTTAAAAAAAATCGATGAACCAAATAGAATAAAGTAGATCTAAATTCGATAAGGAAAGGATTGCAATCCCTCTTGTCCTCACCCCTGCAACTCATTCACTCAACTTGCAGTGACAAATATTTGTTAAGTTTCTTCTAGGCACCAAACTATACGGTGGCTGGTGTGTAGACACTGGTGAGAAAAACACACATTGACCCTATGGGGACAAAGAGCAATATATAGACAACACACAAAGAGACTTATAAATAAATAAATAAATGAATATATGACTATAAGTTGTACTGAGTGCTATAACACAGTAATAATAATAATAAAAAAAAACCCAGTAATACCAGAATAGCATACCCTGTATGTTTCCTCCCTCATATCTAATTTCCCCTTTTTCCCTCAGCAATAAAACTGCAGCTTTTGTGGTGGTTGTTTTTGTGAGGAGTGAGGACAGTATGCCCTGTTCATAACAATTACATTCCCCAGCATCCTTTTCAACGAGAGCAGCCCTCTAACAGAGATCTGACCATCCAATGAAAGGACACATTGCTTCCAAAGGGGACTATCGGCTCAATAGTACCAGTCTTTTAGTCAGGAACTTGGACAAAATTCTGGAGCAGAGAGTAGTGATTTTGTGACCTTGAGGCAAAGAGCATGAGGCCATGGGTAAAGACAAAGGGAATTTGGCTTCCTACCTCTGGGCTCCCTATTATGTGAGAGAAAAGGTACACCAAATTTATGGGAAAATGTATATTAGTCAGGTTTTCAGTTGCCCATAGGCAAATGCAATTCCTAATTAAGGGTGGGAAGTGCTGAGAACTTGCTTAGAAAAAGAGGTGGAAGGATTGCAATAAAATTAAGCCTAGAAGTGCCAACAACTGAAGTTGGTTCAATTTTGGTTATGTCTATACAAACAGATGCATAAGAACAAGCTGAAATTTTAGAAAACACACACACAGTCTCTACACTTTGAATTTTTTAAAAGATTTTATTTATTTATTTAAGAGAGAGAGAGAGACAGAGACAGAGAGAACACAAGCAGCGGGGAGGGGCAGAGGGAGAGAGAGAGAAGCAGATTCCCTGCTGAGCAGGGAGCCCAACGTGGGACTCAGTCCCAGGATCCTGGGATCATGACCTGAGCTGAAGGCAGACGCTTAACCACTTAACCAAGTGAGCCACCCAGGCACCCCTACACTTTAAAGTTTTTAATAAAAAGATAATATATTTGACAAACACTCATATTCATACAATAATTTTAGTCATTTACTTACATCTCTTTCCATGTGCAGACCTATATATTTAATGAACTAAATGGAAATATCCATTCCTTAGGTTTACTTTTGACTAAAATAATAGTTCTCAGCTTTGGTTTGCAATATTAGAGTATCTGGGGAGCTTTAGAAGTCACATCCAACCCCTCACCCCAGACCAAATGAACCTTAGAAACTCTGATTTTGTATGTCTGAGTGCCCTAGGAGGGGCCAGGATATTGGCATATTAAAAAGAAAAAAAAAAACAAACAAACAGCTGATTCTAATATATGGCCAGTGTTGAGAGTCACTGATAGAGAAGTGAACTTTAGTCTAGCCATCCACATGCCTGAATTGTCTGAGCAGGAAGGACAGTCAGGCCGAATAACATAGTGACGAAGAACCTCCTCTCTTTCATCAGAAGAAGATCTCAGTTCAAGTTCTAGCTTCACTAGCAAATAATTGGGTGGTCCTGAGAAAATCATTGGATCTTTCCAACTTTCCATGTTTTTATTGACAACTAAATGAGATAGTGGATGCCACGCACTTACCAATAAAATATTATCAACATGCAATATAGTTAAGATCTGCATCAATACAGTTATGTTTCTGCATCCAACATAATTACATGAAAATGACTGTCTTTTTGTAATTTGGAGGATATTTGGGGGATGGTCTCACTGAAAATGCAGGCAATGGGAGATGCCAAAATGTTCTTTATGGGTACCGTGGAGACACTAAGAGAGTGACAACCAGCACACCTGAAACTAAATGCAGAAAGAAACCTTTGTGAATGCATTTGGAGGAAGCACATCAGATTTCTTAAGATGCTATGAAAAAAATAAAAACAAATTTTAAAGATAGTCGTTTCCAATATGAGCCTCCCAAAAAAGACTCTCGAGGGCAGGCCCACCCAGTTGCAGGCTCTGATTTGTAAGCTGGTGGCTCCTTGCAGGACAGGCCTATGTAGCTGCTCCCCGGTGGGTCACAGCAGGAATGTTATTTTTTTTTTTTTAAGATTTTATTTATTTATTTGACAGAGAGAGACATAGCAAGAGAGGGAACACAAACAGGGGGAGTGGGAGAGGGAGAAGCAGGCTTCCCTGCGGTGCAGGGAGCCTGATGTGGGGCTCGATCCCAGGACCCCGGGATCACGACCTGAGCCGAAGGCAGACGCTTAACGACTGAGCCACCCAGGTGCCCCAGGAATGTTATTGACTTAACCATGGGTAATGGTTTTTCAGAGCGACCCCAGGGAAGCCAGAAAGCAGAAGTTTCTTCATTATGATAATAGTATTCTAGTCTTAGAGTTAAACACTTAAGTCCATCTACCCTGACCTGTTTATTACAAAAATTTAAAATCCACAGCCCATAGGTTAAGTGCCTTGGTTAACTCATTCTAAACAGTTGATGGCAGGCCGTCACAAGCCCTGAGGCTCCTGATGTCAGTTCTAGTGACCTTTATATTTCTCTTAGAAATGTGCTTTCCAGTACAGCAGCCCCACCCACACGTGGCTTTTGAGGGCTTGCAAAGTGGCTAGTTTGAGTTGAGATGTGCTGCCTCAGTCCCTTTGGGCTGCTACCACAAAGTACCATAAGACCAGGTGGCTTATAAACAACAGAAACTTATTTCTCTCAGTTCTGGAGTCTGGGAGGCCCTAGGTCAAGGTGCCCGTATGTCGGGTTCTGGTGAAAACCCTTTTCTGGGTCTCAGACTGCTGATTGCTCATTGTGGCAAAAAGAGAGTGAGGGGACCCTGAGTGGGGGGTTGGGGAGTCTCTAATCCCATTCATGAGTGCTCCACCCTTGGGACCTCATCACCTGACAAAGGCCCTGTCTCTTCACACTATCACAACGGGGGTTAGGATTTCAACATATGAACTTTGGGGGAATGGAAACATTCAGTGCTGTAAGTATAACATATACACTGGATTTTAAAGACTTAGTATGAAAGAATAGAGCACAATATTATTATTACATTAATTACAGGTTGAAATAATATTGAGGTTTTTTTACATAAAACAGATTATTAATTTGTTCTTTTAGTTATTTTATTGTGGCTCCTAGAAAATTTAAAATTACATATGTGAGAGCATCTGGCTGATTCAGTCAGTGGAGCATGCAACTCTTGATCTCAGGGTTGTGAGTTCAAGCCCCATGCTGGATGTGGAGCCCACTTAAAGTAAATAGATAGATAGATAGATAGATAGATAGATAGATAGATAGATAGATA
>NW_023270490.1:5842743-5906863 GCF_011800145.1 Mirounga leonina
ATAGATAGATAGATAGATAGATAGATAGATAGATAGATAGATAGATAAAATAAAATGATTTATGTGGCTCACGTTCCATTTCTGTTGGATAGCCCTGTCTCAGATTCTCTGCACCAGGGTAAGTTAAAGGAACTGGGAGACACAATTACAAAGATCGACAGGGGAGGGATGGGGTGGCTGGGTGATAGACACTGGGGAGGGTATATGCTATGGTGAGCGCTGTGAATTGTGTAAGACTGATGAATCACAGAGCTGTACCTCTGAAACAAATAATACATTATATGTTAAAAAAAAAAAAAGATAGTAGGAAGGGAAAAATGAAGGGGGGGAGCCAGAGGGGGAGACGAACTATGAGAGACTATGGACTTTGAGAAACAAACTGAGGGTTTCAGAGGGGAGGTGGGTAGGGAACTGGGTTAGCCCAGTGATGGGTATTAAGGAGGGCATGTATTGAATAGGGCATTGGGTGTTACACGCAAACAATGAATCACGGAACACTACATCAAAAACTAATGATGTAATGAATGGTGACTAACATAACAATAAATAAAATTTAAAAAAAAGATCGACAGTCATTTAAAAGTTACAAGGACACGGTCAGAAATGAAGAAAAGCTTCATGGAATAAAGGGGGTTCAGATCTGTGTAGTCAGGCATGAAATTCTAGATATGTTTCAAAGGACTCATCTAGAAATGTGGAAATGTCATTCAGTGAAAGAACATTGGGAGTGTCTAAGTCAGCAATTTCAGAGGCAAAACTTACCAACATTTAGAGGCTACCAGTTATCTCCTTTCCTGTGTCTTTTGTCTTCGGTAGGAGAAAAATTGCATATAAATTAGAACCCTTGAGCTGCATGCTTCTTGAGATCTTGACAAACAGATTCTAACATGCCTCATGGAGAAAATTTAATATAAATAAATTATTTTTATCTGAAAAAAATACCTAACAGAAGTATATTTTCTCTTTTCAATTTATTTTCTTAAATTGTTATACAATAAATTGTCTTTTATATGTTTATAATACACACTTTTGTAGCAAAGAGCAGTAGTAAATACGCTACTATAGATTAGACCATTGTTCAACCGAAGGGTTAGAATTGGGTATCTGTCTAGCTGGTTTTCTTTTTCTTTTCCTTTATTTATTTCCCTCTCCTTTTTTTAATGGATATTTATTTCTGTCAGGTTTAAGATGGAAATAGAAACTTGCACCATTATTAATTTTGCATCACAATAAATAAGCTTCATTACCAGCAGAAGCTTTAATGTCTTTGTGGAAATACATTCCTTGCTGGTTAATTCCATCTTTTCTCCATTTTTAAACTGCAGAAAATTTGCTTCAAAACCCAAAGATCAGGTATATTTCATTCTTTATTGAGCAAATAACAAAAGAAAAAACATTCATATTATTCAGGAAGTAATCATGGAGATACTTTATAGCTCATTTATATCAATATCAAACTAATTCAATGACAAGTCAAACATGGTGCCCTTTAATCATGGGAAACTGTAGGTATTTCAGCTGAATAAATTAAGGGCAATTAACTAAAAAATGAGCTACACACATGAAGCTCATTATTTTTAGGTTGAGGGATCCTTTTAATTTACTAGAATTGTTTCTTTGATATGCCAGATGCCTATTTCGCCCGACAAAATCAAAACACCTCAAAGCATGAAAGTGTGCACCCCATGTGTTATATCAACTTGACTTGATAACTAACATTAGCCATGTCATTTGCATCTATTATCTTGATGAAAAATAAATATTCCCTGTCTAAAGGAAACATGCAAGTTTAGAACTCTAGAAACATCCTAAATAATAAAATAAACATAAATTGAATTCAATTGTATAATTCATGCTGGAAAATCAGCTAAAATTAGGAAGACACAGGTTGGATATTGGCCACAAATTCCTGTTAAAAGGCACAGACAAACCACACGCTGGTTGACTTTTCTAAATATGGATGAGACAAAGAGAGATGTACAAATGCCTGTTTAGAGCACAGATGTTTGTGAACACATGTCATTTTTCTGAAACTTTTAATAAAGTATGCAAATATTTAGTAACACTGCCTTAGTATTCTAATGGTTCTGCCAACAATGTTAAATGATGGCTTTTAATGAGCCCATGTTAAAGGAAATTTAGTCAATTATGACTAATTTTTGCCAGTGGATGCCGATGAATGGTATCAATTCTGTAGACAATCTAAAACAGTGGATGCATTTAAAAATAAGCTGGGTTCTACAAGGCACCATGCTCTCAAAGACTGTTGGTTTAATGCTGTGTGTGCATGTATAGTCATTAGAGTTTTTGTATGTTCACATCGAAACGCTTGCATTTCCTGAGATTATGGCAACTATCCTAAGGGCAAAATCCTCAAAAAAAATGTTGGGTGATTGATATGAATTTGCCATGGATTACAGTTTCCCAAAAAAATATTCTTTGGGCCTCTTTTACCATTCTAGACGTTCAAGATACAAGGGTGATTAAAATAAAGACCATGCATGTATTCTATCCAGACAATACAGCAGATAAAGTTATAAGTAAACATAGTAATGATGTTATGTTAAGGTTCTGTGAAGTAGATAGTGGTGTAGATGGTGTGAGGCAGGGACAACTTCAGCCTCAGCGGGATAGCCTCTCTAAGGGAGTCATTTTGTTTTTCTTTAACTGTTTGTTTTGAAAACACATCATATCGGGGTGCCTGGGTGGCTCAGTTGGTTAAGCGACTGCCTTTGGCTCAGGTCACGATCCTGGAGTCCCGGGATCGAGTCCCGCATCGGGCTCCCTGCTCGGCAGGGAGTCTGCTTCTCCCTCTGACCCTCCTCCCTCTCATGCTCTCTGTCTCTCATTCTCTCTGTCTCAAATAAATAAATAAAATTAAAAAAAAAAAAGAAAACACATCATATCTACAGAAATGTTGCAGAAATAGTGTAATTAACTCTGCATTCCCTTCTGTGTGCTTAACCAATTGCTAACACTTTGCCATATTTGCTATATATCTCTCTATATTGTCCTGGCCCAATTAAGAGTTGCAGGCATCTTGGCCCTCCACTTCTAAACACTTCAGTGTGTCTCTCCTAAGAAAAATATCTTTATAGAAACCACCATAACAATATCCTTTAAGGATATTTAACACAAAAAAACTAGAATCTAAAATACAGCCCATATTTTAAATTTTCCATTTGGCCCCGAACTATGTTTTCTAACATCAAGAAGTAACTTTAACTAATAGCTAAGTGATGAGCCAGATACAGCCACATAAAAGGGGTTTCCGGGAGTAAAGACAGAAGGAACAGAAAATCCAAAGATCTTTATATACTTACTCGTGTATAAAATTTATTTTTAAAAATGACATTTCTAGCCAATACTCGAAGGATTATAATCTTAATAAATAAAATCTGGCTTTAAATATGCTAATTGAATGGTTACATTTTATGTAAAACTCTATCTAGTAAGCCATCTTTGCAAAATTGATAGTCATATTGTTTCTATTTGGCTTTCCTTTATTTTTTCCATGTACTCTTCACCTGATCCTCGATATAGTCAATTGAAGTAATCTGCCATGTAGCTCCCTGAGTGAGATTTAGGGAAATCGTTGCCTGCAGAATTTCACATATGGATATGAGGCATTTGGAAGCAATCTCTGATAAGAGAGTACTATAAATTGCTACCCCAAGGTACATCTTGCACATTACCCAACCAAATGTTTTTTTTTAACCAAGATTCAGAGGGAGGAGGGATGTATTAGCCACGAAACTTAATGGACTAAGGTGCCATTACTTACTAAATAGAACCACTTATATGAAAAATGAACATTTTTGGATACATGGATACATGTAATCCATTTTATCTTATCTATATACACAGAAGATTCCAATTATAATGGATCCGGTGGTCCCTTTTTGCTCATTTGATTTGCCTGAGTACTGTGTCTGGATTAATAAAAAGAGCCTCTTTCTCCAAATTAACATACAGAAAGGCAAACAGGCCCTCTCCCAAGGACAGAGATATCCCTCTAGGACTTTCTGAGGGACCGAAGGTCAGTTGGCCCGCGCTGGGACCATGGAAAGTTTGTAACATCTTTCATGTCCAGCAGGGGAGCAGCCTGGAATGTCTGCTTCTTTCTAACCTTTGAAAATCATAAAATAAATCCAAAGCATCATAGACCATCTGGTACTTACAACGCAATATCTACAGATAAGTCTGAGCAAAGGGCAGATGTATTACCCCCAGTGGGAGAGAGTTTCAGTGAAATTTCATCTCTTTACTTGTCTGATCACTGCCACAGACATCATAAAAACCTCCTCCTTCTATACAGTCCCCTCACTTCACTGTTGGATTAATTGCTAGTCTTAATGTCTAGATTTATGATTTTTTTTTAAAGTGCCCAAACATAAGCAAGAGGGATGGGAACCCCAAACAAGAAAATGTCATATATGCATTTCTAAGTCTTATTATTGACATTTATTGTGGCAATGTAAAAACCTAAACATGGACTGAAAGACCAACAAGAATATAATGATTAAACAAATTATCTAATAAATAGTATCTGTATCAGCCACATTAAAAAGAACTGTAGACCATACATACCCCATGCTAAAGCAGAGCCATGATTTATGGTGGCAGCGGGGGTGGGGGGGTGGGGGAAACACAACAAAACAAAAGAACACTGAGAAAGCTGATTGTAGAATTGTACTTAAGGGTAGCTCCTTTTTTACAAAGCAAGCAAGCACCATGTATGTGTATGTGCCCCTGGATGTTTATCTGTGTGTATGTCTGTGTGCATATGTGTGTCCATGTCTGTACGTGTGTGTACGCGTGGTGCCTTTTTACATTATACCAGTTGTATTTTTGTTTAAGTGGAGCCTGTATATTGTCACTAGAAAAGTAATAACAAGGATTTAACCATAAAGTCATAAAGATAAGTGTCATTTTAGCAAATACCCAATGGAGCCCCATTTTCTTTGAAGGTATGCCATAGTAAACAGGCAGTGAAAATTGAATGTAGCCCAAGTTCCCTAAATCTTAAAGAAGGTCAGTTAGGCAATTTTTTGTTTGACTTAAATAAAACAAAAAATACCCCCTAGGTTCCTTTCAAACATTTGGACGTTTCAGGACAGAGAATCTTGGATGATTTAAGGGGTTAACTTTCATGTCATAGACAATTAAAAACTGGGTTATAATCATTGAGATACTACTTTTGAGTTATTCCAAGCCATGTTTTCATCAGTTTTCATTTATGGATGGTAATTCAAGAAAATTTTCCAAATTTCTCATAAAGTAGGTTTTCCTGGAACTAATTTTAGGTTGAAAGCTGGAGAATGCTCTCATCGTTGGGTGGTTGGAGCATAAAGAAAAGAGATAGATAGAAAGACATCGACTGGTTATAACCATAACATTATATAACCATGACATTCATATTTTTTTGCCTTTTTTCTGTGTAATCCTGCAAAGTTAAATATGACTTTTTCTGTTGCCTTCTGTTGCCCTCCTATTGTTTTACAAAGCTTAAGATAGGAGGAGTCAAATTCTCTGCCACTCTAAGTAAAGGCTCCTCCAGCTGTGCAGGGTTTGCCCAAGATTGTGACCCTGGGTGTCCTGCCAGCAGTAGCATATTGCCCACCTGGTAGCTACATAAAATAGACTGATGGGCCAGTTTGGGGGCTAACTGTGGACAAGCAGGAGTTATGCTGTGTATGCCATAAACACATCTCATAAGGGGGACATACATAGCTGTTTCTTTCTTAATTTAAGCCAAGCGAAATGGGAGATGTTTAAAAGAACCATTTTGAGAGCTAGACTGTGTCCTCCTTGAGTTTGGGGAACATAGGAGTCAGCACCCAATGCTCAATGGAGGAAAGAGAGGAGGGTTGCACTGCAAGCTGACCGTACCTTAATCGTGCATAGAGTGAGGATGTGTGGTGCTCCTGGACGGATGTTGGTATGGCTAATGGGAACTGTCCAAAGGCTGTCTCAAAAGAGAGCCACCCACCCAAGAGGACCCATAGACCTTGGGATACCCACGGAGAGTTGGACACCTGGAGGTCTAGTAGCTGACAGAGAAGGTATTGGTTGTTCTTTTCAAGGGAACATGGTTGGAGACTCCACTCCCAGCAGGACCTTTCTTAGGAACCCAAGAATGTTCCACCATGAGTGAAGGAGCCAAAAATCAGTCCTCCACTCTGCTTAGAAGGTCCAAAGTCAGATAATAACTGTTCCACTCAGGTAAAAGCTTTCTGTTCCTTACTGTTTCTTTCTCTCCCATTCGATGAACCCTGCAGCCATCGTATGTAGTAGCTGGTTAGGTGGAAGGGATGGCAGAAAGGAAGACAGAAGAAGCCAGTCTGTAGGTCAGCGGAGAGAGAGACGAGCATTACAGGGGCTGAAAGACTGGTGGTTTTGTGTCATCTGAATGGATCTTTTTTAATTACCAAAATGGCTGTTCTTCCAAATGAAAGACCATGAAAAAGCCATGTGCCTTGCTAAAGACTGCACCCTGGGTAGAAAAAGGAGCTGTGTAGAGAAGTAGTTTGAAAGAGCAGAGGGAGAAAGAATAAAATTATTTTCTGTTCACATTCTGCCAACTCCAACTTGTTCAATCCATAGGTTATACATTACTGCTTTAAATAAGTTCCTGAATGCTGATTTAAAATTCTTTATTCTACTTCATACATTTATAAAAACCACTCTGAGGAAAATCTTCAGTTCTTTCAAGTATTGTGGAATCTTTCAGAAAGATGTCTTCCACAGCCCTTTGGGGAACAATAGCTCCGTGTCATTGAGAGAGCCCCTTCTACAAGGGAAAGTCATGTTAGGGAAGGGGCTTCGTCAGCAGAGATTCAGAGCGCTACTAAACCCATAATTCCTGCCACTGCGGAGAGGAATTATGTGCGAACATCAAAAGGAAAATGAGCTCTGCCTCGCATACCATCATTTGCTATTAAGAGATTCTGGACTTTAATCAGAACTGTGACACAGAGGCCATTAAACCATTCAGAGAGAGGAGTCTTGGTTTGGGCCATTCAAAAAAGAGTTGGAAATGATACTTGCTTTGTTTGAAAGAAGCCAACAAAAGAGCCCCCCAGTTAGCAAACATTTCATCTTGCATGCTAACAGAGGTATTTCTGGCCATGAACATTTCCCTAAAGGTAAGTCGTACATACGCATATGCCCAAGCTCGTACACTCCCAGCCCAGGGCCCCTGTGTATTGCCAGGCTGGTGGTTATTTTCCTAAATCCATATTTTTGTTTTCTTGTTTGCTAAGGGCTTTATCGAGAAGTTAATGATATTTAAAAGGTGTAATTTTATAGAATTTTGTGTACATTTATACCAGTAAAAACATCATCATAGCCAAGATAGTGGACCTATCCGTCATCCCTAAGTGTATCATTGTGTCCCACTGTATTCACTCCCTCCTGCTCCTCTCTGCCCTACTGCCACCCCAATACAACCCCAATCTGCCTTCTGTTACACTATAGATTGAATGTTTACACTCCCCCAAAATGCACATGTCCAAACCTAACCCCTAGGGTAATGGTATTAGGAGGTGGGGACTTTGGGAAGTGATTAGGTCATGAGGATGAAGCCCACATGAATGGAATTAATTTGTGCCCTTATAAAAGAGATCCCAGAGAGACTCCTTACCCCTTCCATTGTGTGAGGACATAGCGAAAAAAAAAACAACAACAACAAAACAACTGTCTATGAACTAGAAAGCAGACTCTTCACCAGACACCAGATCTTGATCTTGACCTTCCCAGCCTCCAGAACTGTGAGAAATAAATTTCTTTTGTTTATAAGCTCCCCAGTGTATGGTATTTCCGATATAATAGCCCGGATAGACAAAAACAGATTAGTTTGCATTTTTCTGGATTTTTATAAAAATTCATACAGAATATATCCTTTTGGTAAGTGTATGAATAGGTTTTTAAGAATCTGTCTGTGAAGTGGTTGTAATCTCTTAACTCGCAACCATCATCAGTTTATTAGCATTCTAATTCTTTCACATACTTACCATCACTTGGTATTCCCAGTCTTAACAAATTTAAGCCATTTTAATGAATTATACTAGTATGACACTGGAGTGTCCATTTGCATTTCCGTAATGATTAATAATGTGGAGCTTCTTTTGATGTGCTAATTTGCCATCTGTATATCTTCCATCCAAATGGAATGGATGTCTATTTTGTCTTAGGTTACTTGTTTTCTTACTATTGAGTTTCGAGGGTTCTTTACATATTCTGGACACAAGTACTTTATCAGATACGTGCTTTGCAAATGTTTTCTTTCAGTATTTTTATCCCTTTACCATTGTCTTTTGATGAACAGAAGTTTTTAATTTTGATGAAGTCAAAGTTACCACTTTTTTCTTTTATGGATTTTCTTCTGTGCTTCTCATTTCTCAGGGATTATGGTCCTTCATGATTTGCCTTCAGTGATTTGAAAAACATGATTTTAAGTCTGTTTGGGGGACTTTTTCAAGGGGGATAGTAAATACAGTCCCTGTTATTCCATTTTGGCAAGAACTAGAAGCCTGGTGTGTTAGTTTAAGTTTATTTTATGGCCAATATATAATAATCTGGAGACTGATAATCATCTACATATTTGGATTCCCTTGAAAATCTTCTGGCTGCACCATGGTTACATTCCTGCAAAAAAAAACAGCAGGTAGGAGTCCTGTGGACTTTGGTTTGGATATTTAACTATTTACCCAATTCAAATAATATTAATGGCTGTGAAGTTACTGACCTTCCATATGTACTCCAATATAACCATTTCTCTAGGTCCTAAATTGGATGGGCAAAGAGGTTTAGTCACTCAATGAATAGCCATCCCTTCCTATTAAATATAGAGAATGCACCTCTGATTGAAATGGTGTGGTACTATTATTTTTATTTGCAAAGAAAGGGAGAAATGGACATTTTTAGTGCCTCTCTACCAGGCATTTTAACATATAACATTCAGTTAAATCAATGAATTCAAGTCCTAAAGCAATGCTATGATTAATTCATTCAAATACATATTTATTAGCACTCAGTGCAGATGAGGAACTGACAACTCAGACTGAGGCAGAGTGTTCAGATATCATTCATATCTCAGAGTGCAGCCTGCTGGCCAGCCTTCTTGTAGGCTCCATTCCTCCAGGTTTGGGGGCTGGCTAATTTACAAAAAAAATATAATTACTCTTATCAGTGAGAATTACCTGAGGGTGACCCAGGTGAGGCATATCACACTTCATTCTAACTTGGCAGAGTTGCAAGTATTATCCAGTTGCTTCAGAGACAGGTTCCTCTGGATATGTGGATAGAAATGCCTTCTCCAACGTACTTCCTGTGAGGTGGGTTTGTTACTTCTCCGAGACTCATTTTTCAGTCTAGTTGCTGTGCAAGGACTGAAGAGGGGCCAGGTGACCCACAGAGATCGAGCCCACCTAGACTGACAGCCCAGCCCAGGAGGAAGAACAAGGATTTGTGTTCTATGAAACAAAGCTGAGATGTCCTCAAATTCCCACCTGTGGGCTCCTTGCCTGTCATAGCCAACAGTCTCTTCCCCATCCTAGTTTTAGGGGCAAATTAGATAAGGAAAGCAAAAATGCTGTCTAAAATTTGAAAGAGTATCAAGTGCGTGCAAAAACAATGTGTCATGCCATGAAATGGTATTGTCCGTAATAAGGATGCATAACCCTTATTGAATGTTTCTGATAGGCAAAGCATTGCCCTAAGTACTTCCCAATTAGTGGTTCATTGAGCCCTCACAGTAACTGTATGGTACTAGCTACTATGATTTTCTCACTTTACAGGTGGAAAAACTAGACACAAACTGTCTAAGTAACTTGTCCAAAGTCATAGCTGGACAGGGGCAGAAATGGAGTTGTGGCCAGGCAGGAATCTCTGTGTCTATATTCTTAATTCCAACACTCTACTCCCCTCAATATGAGAGCAGGATTGTCCAAAATGAATATTAGAAAACAACTGGTTTAATGGAGAAAAAAACCAAGTTAGGAGTTAAAGGCTTTGAAATGCCATCTTACCAAAGTTTTGTGGGTTTTTTTTCCTTACATGGATTTTAATAATAAAGAGGTTTTCTTTCTAGAAAAAAAAAAAGCAGAACAAAAGTAATCATATCAGATTTTAATTATCTGCTTAAATTTTTTTCCCAATATACCATGATCACCTTTAGAAAAAAATGTGGGGTTTTTTTTCTCTACTCAAAAACCAAAAGGATGAAAAAAAGCATAATTTATAATAGGTCCTCAGCAGGTACTTGATGAATAGATTTAAAAATATGTTTTTAAGTTGGTTTGGCTAGAAAGAAACATTTGACATGATATCTCCACTGAAGACAGATATAAGATTTTAATTAACATCCATGTATTACCTGGAGGGTTTCTTCAGCCTTTGCTATTTAAATGAGATTACAACTAAAGAACTGAAGCTTATATGTGTAGGGGCGCCTGGGTGACTCAGTCGGTTAAGCCTCGGACTCTTTTTTTTTTTTTTTTTTTTTTTTAAAGATTTTATTTATTTATCTGAGAGAGAGAATGGGAGACAGAGAGCATGAGAGGGGGAGGATCAGAGGGAGAAGCAGACTCCCCGCCGAGCAGGGAGCCCGATGTGGGACTCGATCCCGGGACTCCAGGATCATGACCTGAGCCGAAGGCAGTCGCTTAACCAACTGAGCCACCCAGGCGCCCCCCCAAGCCTCGGACTCTTGATTTCAGCTCAGGTCATGATCTCAGGCTTGTGAGATAGAGCCCTGCATCTGGCTTTGTGCTGGGCGTGGAGCCTCTTTAAGATTCTCTCTCTCCCTCTCCCTCTGTCCCTCCCCACCCCGTGCACATGCAGGCGCTCTCTCTCTCTCTCTCTCTCTCAAAGGAAAAAAAAAAGTTATATTTTTAAAAATATAAAGTAAGTCTTTTAAAAACCTATTTCTAGCTAATATGGGTATTTAAGCAATCATAGGTTCAAAAGCTTAATTTAAGGGATGCTGAAAGCACTGTAAAAACTCAGAATCATTTTGGCAACAGCAGTGACATAACTAACTCAAACTGGGCTTCACCTGAGGTCATAGGTCCCAAACTTAATTGTCATGTTTCATATCAACCACTTTAAGATTAATGATGTGAGGGGTACCTGGGTGGCTCAGTCATTAAGCGTCTGCCTTCGGCTCAGGTCATGATCCCAAGGTCCTGAGTCCAAGCCCCACATCGGGGGGTAAAGCAGGGAAGCCTGCTTTACCCTCTCCCACTCCCCCTGCTTGTGTTCCCTCTCTCGCTGTGTCTCTCTCTGTCAAGTAAATAAATAAAATCTTTTAAAAAAAAGACTAATGATGTGAAACAAACACATGAAATGCTATAACTGGATATTAGGAGGAAAACATGGAATAGAAATATATATCATGGGAGAAATTTCCCGCCTAGCTCCAGACATGCTTCTCCTATAGTTGAGCCTCAGAGGTCACGCTCAGGACTGGTAAGTGGCCCAAATATTCCCAACCTTATTTTTTTCTCATCTAGATAAAATGTGTCAGTTTTCATTCTGAAAGCATGCTGTTCTGTTTTGACTTTTGCAGCATTTAACTGCACCACTCATTAACCAAGCAGGTGCCTTAGACGCCAAACTTTGGGATCAATATTTCTGGGGATCCTTGGCAGGAAATGAAATTCCAGTTTCTGGGCTCCTTTATATGCAGACCTGACACTACATAGCATGAAATCTGGCCAAAGCTGCGATGTTAACATCTGGCAGCTGTTTAAGAACCATGTGGTTAAAGCAGAGATAAAAATGAGAAAATCTGAGCAAAGGACGCAAACATGAAAAAAAATACATTAAGTCACAGGAAACTACAATTAGGCTTTGCAGGCTTTTTAGAGCTGAATGGGTTCTTTTTACAGGCGCAGAATTATATAGATCAAGGAGTTAACTGAATGTAAAAAAAAAGAGGTCTTTGCATTCAGTGTTGGCCTGCTGTGTGTCGGCCAACAGCCTCTTCCTCATCCTGCCATTCCATCTGCAGTACAAGGGCAACTCACTCTGGGCCTCCTAAATGGTTAAGGATTGCATGTTACCCTAAAGCAATGGGAAGCCATGGGGGGTGGGGGGTGGTGCCTGAATGTGACTCCATCAGTCTTGTGTCTTTAAGACATCCCTCTGACTGCATGCGTAAAGGGATTAATCTTACAGAAAGGGCAGTTACCAGCACTAAGGAAGATAATTCATGTAAAGGCCTCCCATATTTTTTTATTTGTAACCTTGACCCAGAACTTATCACAATTTTAAATATGGAAGCATTTATGTCTTTGCTTCTTTCGTGATCCACTCCTTCACAAGACTGCGGTTCCATGAGAACAAGGAACACATCTAACTGAGCTGACACTGAAATCTAAGTGCCTAGCTCAGAGAAGGAAATGAGTAAAATTGCACCTAAATGAATGGATGGATGGATGGATGGATGGATGGATGGATAAATGGCTATCTGTGAAGTCCTGGAAACTACTCGTGCTGGGAAGCTCACTGCTTCTCAGGTTGTGGTTTTATGTGCATGTGAATATTTTGTTCATATCTGGCTTCTGCACTTGACTGGACTCTATAAAGGCAGCCTTTCTGTTCACTCACTCCTTGTTCTGTTCTCACCATCTAGCAGTCTCCGGTGCACAGTCCTTAAACATAAGCAATTGTAGGGACGCCTGGGTGGCTCAGTCGTTAAGCATCTGCCTTCAGCTCAGGTCATGATCCCAAGGTCCTGGGATCGAGCCCCACATTGGGCTCCCTGCTCCACGGGAAGCCTGCTTCTCCCTCTCCCACTCCCCCTGCTTGTGTTCCTTCTCTCGCTGTGTCTCTGTCAAATAAATAAATAAAATCTTCTAAAAAATAAATAAATAAACATAAGCAATTGTAGAATAAGTTAATGTCATCTGCCACTGTCCTAGCAGAGGACATAAATGGTGATTCAGTCATTCTTTTGGTTATGTTGGTTTCCTCCTCTGGCATGTAAGCTCCCTGAGGGTGGACTGTGTGTGTCTTCACCCACCCCTCCTGCACCCGGCAGAGTGCCTATATACCATAGCAAGTGCCCCCTGCCCAGTATTGACAGGATGAAACAGTTCCCAAACAAAATGTAAGTCATGTACCTAATTAATTTCATCTTCCTGAAGAGTTTTGAAAAGAACTACGGTTCCATGGTCAGGTTAATTTGTGTTGTATTTTATTTATTTTGGAGGGAAAAAAAAATCTGAAGAATCTGGAGGCTTAAAAAATGTTATTTCTTTTAAATCTGTGCTTTGGAAAATCTCAAGAGGCCCTTCCTTCCCCTTGGTGTTAAACAAGGCCAATGATATTATCAAGCTGAAGCTTAACTGGCATGAATTATTCAGAGCAGCCGGAAAAGCAGCTGCTCATCCTCTCCGTCCCTAATTGTGAAGGGTGGAGAATTGGAGGGCAGTACTGACAACACCAGGGCGGGGGAAAGAAAGATAAATTGGTGCCCTAAACCTCATAAGCTCTAACATCTGTAGCACCGTGTTTCATGTGGCAGCAGGGGCCACAGCCCTGCCGTAGGGAACAAGGGCAGAAGCTGGGAGAGATCCTATGAAGACCTGCTTGGGCAGAGAGAGTTGGGACAGGGAAAGGGAAGGGGAAGGGAAGGAGGAGGTGAGGAGGAGGGGAGGAGAGGGGCAGGGAGGGAGAGGGAAAGACAGGTGGTTCCAACCCTGGAAGGCAGGAGGGCAAATTCCAGTTGAGGTTCTTCCTGTCCAGAGAATGACTCAAGGGAATATATAAAATGTAGACATGCGTATGAAGAAAAATAATTACAAATTAAAACATGCGGTGATGTTGTCTAAGTAAAAAGACCCTGCCATTCAACTGAAGCGAGTCCCTGCCTTCTGGATAGTCTTTTACTTCTTCGACCCAGAGGCTATTTTGGAATATTTTTAATTTCTTGGGGTGCAGGATGTGGCACATAGGAAGCTAGTATGAGAGAGAAGGCAGGGTAGGGAGATTGTGGTTAGGGGTATGGATTCCAGAATCATAAAACCTTAGAATTCTAGAAGCGGGGAGCACTTTAGAGTCCCTATCATATGTCTTGGGCTGTAGAATTTGAGGCCTGTACAATTTTCTTCTCATTTGAAATGGCTTTTAGATAATGGATGTATGGATGGGTGGGAAGCAATCTTGAATCAATAGTTTTACTTAAAATCACCCTGAACATTGCTGCTATGAACACTGGGGTGCATATGGCCCTTCTTTTCACTATATCTGTGTCTTTGGGGTAAATACCCATGGATGGGACTGGAGGAAATTATGCTAAGTGAAATAATTCAAGCAGAGAAAGTCAATTATCATATGGTTTCCCTTATTTGTGGAACATAAGGAATAGCATGGAGGACATTAGGAGAAGGAAGGGAAAAATGAAGGGGGGGGGGAAATTGGAGAGGGAGACAAACCATGAGAGACTATGGACTCTGAGAAACAAACTGAGGGTTTTAGAGGGGAGAGGGTGGGGGGATGGGTTAGGCCAGTGATGGGTATTAAGGAGGGCACGTACTGCATGGAGCACTGGATGTTATATGAAAACAATGAATCGTGGATCACTACATCAAAAACTAATGATGTATTGTATGGTGACTAACATAACATAATAAAATTAAATTAAATTAAAAAAAACAAAAAATAAAATAAAATAAAATCACCTTGAAGACTTTCTGACTAAATCAGCTGCTTGCTAATGTCGAAAATCAAGAGCACAAGTCAGAAATGGGAAGTGATGGCATCAGGGAAATCCAAATCAAAACCTCAATGAGATATCACCTCACACCAGTCAGAATGGCTAAAATTAACAAGTTAGGAAATGACAGATGTTGGCGGGGATGCAGAGAAAGGGGAACCCTCCTACACTGTTGGTGGGAATGCAAGCTGGTGCAGCCACTCTGGAAAAGAGTACGGAGGTTCTTCAAAAAGTTGAAAATAGAGCTACCATATGATCCAGCAGTTGCACTACTGGGTATTTACCCCAAAGATACAAAAGTAGGGACCCAAAAGGGTATGTGCACCCCGATGTTTATAGCAGCAATGTCCACAATAGCCAAACTGTGGAAAGAGCCAAGATGTCCATTGGCAGATGAATGGATAAAGAAGATGTGGTATATATATACAATGGAATATTATGCAGCCATCAAAAAGAATGAAATCTTGCCATTTGCAATGACGTGGATGGAACTGGAGGGTATTATGCTGAGCAAAATAAGTCAAACAGAGAAAGACATGTATCATATGACCTCACTGACATGAGGAATTCTTAATCTCAGGAAACAAACTGAGGGTTGCTGGAGTGGTGGGGGGCGGGAGGGATGGGGTGGCTGGGTGATAGACACTAGGGAGGGTATGTGCTATGGTGAGTGCTGTGAATTGTGCAAGACTGTTGAATCACAGATCTGTACTTCTGAAACAAATAATGCAATATATGTTAAGAAAAGAAGAAGAAGAAGAAGATAGCAAGAGGGGAAGAATGAAGGGGGGTAAATCGGAGGGGGAGACGAACCATGAGAGACGATGGACTCTGGAAAACAAACTGAGGGTTCTAGAGGGGAGGGGCGTGGGAGGATGGGTTAGCCTGGTGATGGGTATTGAGGAGGGCACGTTCTGCGTGGAGCACTGGGTGATACACGCTAACAATGAATCATGGAACACTACATCAAAAACTAATGATGTAATGTATGGTGACTAACATAACATAATAAAAAAAAAAAAGAAATGGGAAGTGAGCCCAACTTGCAATCTATGCTCTTTCATGAAGGACAGGCAGATGACCAGTGTCCCCACTGTCTGAGGTTATGAAACTAAGTGAGGCCATCTAGCCTTTCATAAAAGAAAATGTAGAATAAAAATAGGGACTGCAAAGCATGAATCCTATTACATTTATTGAAGGGAACCTAAAAACTGCAACTAAGACCGTGCCCTTCTGGACAACCATACACACCACACACACACACACACACACACACACGCACACACATGCATACATACCCATAGAGAATTATTAGATTCTCCCCTAGGGCAATGGTTCTCAGTCAGGAATGATCCCCTCCCCACCCCACTGCCAACCAGGGACATTCAGCAGAGTCTGAAGACACTCTGTTGTCACAGCTGAGTGAGGAGAGGTGCTATTGGCCTCTAGCGGGTAGAGGAGGGGGATGCTATTAAACATCCTACGGTGCACAGGCAGCCCCCCCAACACAAAATTATCTAGCCCCCAATGTCAATAGGGAGAAGTTGAGAGACCGTCAAGGTGGAGGAATAATAGAAAAATTCTCTTCCTAAAAATAACAAAAGCTGTCATTGTGCCAGGCCTTATAACTAATTATTTATAACCTTTATGATTAATTTTCAAAATATCCCCAAAAGGTCATTATCGGTGTTTGCTTTAAGGGAAAGAGAAGCTTGGAGAAGTTTAGTAAATTATCCAATGTTACTTGGCTCTCAAGGAGGGAAAAGGGGACAGCAGTTGAGCTTGGTTGAACTCATACAGCTGGCCCCTAGATTTCTCTTAAGGAAGGTACTGTCTCTGCAAAGAAAACCACTTCGATAGAACAGATGAATATTAACAGATAGACCCCAGGGAGAGTTATGGGAAAAGAGAGTCAATAGAAAACAAAAAGAACTTGATTTGCACAGCACAGGAAAATAAGTACCACTTTTTCTTTGAGAGTATGGTAAAATGGGATTCTTCCTATCTCCAGTTTGGCTGAAGCAATGAGACAACATGGAAACTACTTTTATATTCCCAAGTGATATGCTTAAGCCAAACCTCCAAAGGCAGTAGACAGGAACCACTTTTGTGACCTGCAGCTGGGCACCTCCCTCCCCCAGCTGAAAGGAAAGGCTGAGTTGCTGAGGGAGATGAGTGGGGAGGGGAGGCAGAGTTGGGAGAGAGCCATGAGAGTGCTGCAAGCCTTCCCGCTCCAACTGGGGAGGCACAGAAATACTTTTGCTCACTCCAGTCTTAGTTGGGGGCAGGGGGATGCTTCAGGGTTTTTTTTTTGTTGTTGTTGTTTGTGTTTTTTTAGCTAATGGGACAAAAGGGACAGGTGTCATAACTCTATCTGAGAAATCTAAAGGCCGATGTCTGTGCACAGCTTGTCATTTGGCCTGATGGAGAGGCCAAGGATGATGACCTTCAATTCCTGAGGTCATTGCAACAGGAGATGCATGAATGTTTTATGGTCAACACGGGCACCATCCCAGAGAAAGAGAAGGACCTTGAGTTGTTTTCCATCCCAACCAAAAGTGTTACCTGGATGGATGAGGCATTATCAGCAGAAAGTTTGGATGCCCAAAGGTTGAGGGATGCATCCTGAGATGGCCATGGGTATAGGTATGATGTACCTATATCCGCGTTAGAGGAAGAGGCAGCCCCCGCACCACTGAACAGCCCAGAGAGGAGAAGGCAACACTAGGTCTCCTCAATGGGACCTCAGGGGAGACCTCTCCTGCTTTTTCCTGTGCCCCCTGATCCCCATTCCAGGACAAGGGTGAGGTCAGAGGAAAAGAAGTACAAGGCAGAGACACAAAGGAGAAATAGTGCAAACAGAGTTCTATCAAAATACTTAATGAGTTAAACCCCTCACTCCCTTTAAAGCTCTGTACCACTCAGATAAGAACCAGCTATAAAGCACTGGTGTGGCTGCCCTGGGGGACTCTGACTGAAACCCCCTTCTCCCCAACCAGTCCAAAGCTGACTTAGGCTATGAGAGTAGAGACCTTAACTCTAGAAGAGTTTGCAGGATTATTATTATTATCATTATTATTACTTTGTATGGAATGCATTCATCACTGAACCAAGACTATTGATTCATATAGAAGCATACTGATTTGTCATTTAAAACATGTAATTATGGATAATCATTAGGTAATTAAACCTGCTAATTTTTAGATCAGTGGTTCTCAAACTTTATGTGCATTAGAGTAACCTGGTTAAAACAGATTTTTGGGTCTCATCCCCAGAGTTTCTGACTCATTAGGTCTGAGGCAGGGCATGGTAATTTGCATTTCCAACAATTCTCAGGTGATATTATGATGCTGGTCTGGGGATCACTTATTCAAAACCATTTACTAGATGATGCTTTTGCCTGTATTCTCCTGAGGTCCTGTGCTTTCAAGAGATGAATAGCATCTGCACCATTTCATACATGTGTTCTTCTTCCTCTTCTTGCCTTAAAAAAAATACAGAAACCAAGCATGTTATTAAGAAAAAAAAAAAACTACTTATTTTTGGAAGGAAATGCTTTGTCTGGAACAAGTAGGTAAGGGCTTGTGATTAGTTGTGGGATAGAACACCACTTTTTTTTCTTCACAGGAAAGGGTGTATTCACTAGAATTTCTGCCAAAAAAAGTTATACCTCAGTTTGTGAACTCACACAAAAACTCATTAAAATTCTCAGTGCTCTACCTGTTAAGACTAAGGAAGCAAAAAATTCAGTTTCCCTTGGATGGAAGTTTTTCAGATAATCTTTCTTAACTCACTATATAAACTTGTCTTAAAACAGAGTTGTAATTTTTTTTTTCTTTGAGGGCCAGATAGTAAACATTTTAGACCCGCAGTCCACGCTGCCGTAGCAAAAAAAGCAGACTTAAGCAATATGTGAACAAATGAGCATTGCTGTGTTCCAATAAAACTTTATTGACAAAAACAAGAATCAGGCTGGATTTAGTGTTGACTGTAGTTGTGCATCATTACTCTCTTGGAGTAAGAGACTCCCATCTGATGTACCTGATACCCAATCATGGTACCTAAACCTGAATAGCCATATGAGGAGCTTTGAAAAATGTGCATACCCAGGACCTGTGTTCAGAGATTCTGGTTTAATTTGTCTGAGGGGAGTCCTGGGCATCTGTTTATCACAGGCTTCTCCGGACTAGGAACCTATAGATGCTGGGGTCAGAGGAGAGGTTCAAAAATTCACTCATTGACCCACCAAAGCCTTATCCATGCAGAGATGCTCTATTTTACACAAACTGGCTTCCTCTTGATTGCTCTGGATACTCATTCATTTTTGGTCCTCTCTCTTCCCCTGGAACGCACTGTGGAGAGATGCCCGTGGAAGAAGCAGCTCAACAGAAATGATCAACTTTAACCAGATTCCCTGCCCTCCTGACAGCCAACTTGGGGCTGATTTTTCAACTTCTGTTAAGGTGCCCCTGGCATCTTAATAGATACAGCAAATCTCCCCTGATGAGAATCGCATAGGCTGTTAGAGCAGGGTTTCTCAAAATTTAATGTGAACACAAATCACCAACAGAACATGCTAACATGCAGGTCCTGATTCAGCAAGTATGAGTGGAGCCCACAATTTTGCATTTCCAACAAGCTTCAAAATGTGCCGAAGCAGCTGTTCTGTAGGCAATGCTTTGAACACTGAGGTCTTAGTGGACCACTCTTTGTTTTGTTCTGGAGGATGACTGCTACAACCTTGGCATGCCCTCCTTCCACCATATGCCACAAAATATATTTGGAAATGCCACAATTCTGTATTTAAGTCGGAGTATTGCAAATGCAGGGAGAATCCACACTGAGTTGTTTTTTTGTTTGTTTGTTTATTTGTTTCCTGAGTGGGGCAAGGAACAAAGAAAGGCCAAGCTATTTATGAATACAAAGTGTTTTACAATGATTTGTAAACAGCCAGGTGTGATTAATGAGGTTGTACTGGATCAAATGCCTTTTTTCCATATCTTATTGTAGTGCTCTAGCCCGTGTGTGTCTCTGCTTTCACTGAACATCCATAATCAGCAGACATTTTGGCCAATACTACAAGATGGGGTGGTCCTTCTTTGTTTCCTATGGAGAAGGCTTGAGTCCTTCACAAGGCTATACACGCTTCTATCGATAAGTCTACAGTGGTGTGGTAGAAAGAAAATTGACTTGGTAGCTGTATAAGTTTTTTATACTGTGTAACAAATTACCACAAAATTAGTGGTTTCAAATAACAATAATTTATCCTCTCGTAATTTTTGTGCCTCAGTAGTTCAGGTGCAGTTTGACTGGGTCCTCTACTCTAGGATCTCACTGCACTACGATCCAGGTCTCAGCCAGGGATGTTGCCTCATTGGAGTCTTGACCAAGGGATGACCCACTTCCAAGCTTCCTTGGGTTGTTGGCAGAATTCATTGCACTGTGGCTGTAGGAAAATGGTCTCCACTTTTTTGCTGGCCATCAGCCAAGAACCACCCCAGATTTGCAGTTCCAAGAGTCTATCCACAATTTCTTGCCATGTGGGCTTCCTCAACTTGGCTGCTCACGGAATCAAGCCAGCAAAGAGAATCTTTTGCTCCATTCTGATAAAGTGGAGTCTTACATAATGGATTCTGATCAAGGGAATAATATCCTATTACTTTCTGCATATAATGCAATCCAATCAAAAGAATGATAGTTCATTACCTTTGCCACAATGTACTAGTTAGAAAAAAAGTCACCGGTTTCATCTATATTCAAGGGGAGAAAATGTGGATTCGAGGAAAAAAGGATTTTGCGGGGTCATCCTAGCATCTGTCAGTTAGAGTTGTTGAAAGACTTGGCTTTTGTATGTCTTGAACAAGCCAAAGATTCAGCCACTTTGGGTCATTTGGTACTCATGTATAACATGGGCATAAGCACAAAGCCTGACAGAGTTCTAAGAAACAAAATGAGATTAATATCTAGCATTATTGTAAAGTTTTATATAAATGTAAATTTTTTTCTGTTATATCCCCTATAAGTTTTGGAGCTAAGAAAGCAATAAAATTGATAGGTTTATAGAATTAATAAAATGCATGCATTCCACCTTCTATTCGGAGATAATAGAAAGATCAATGGCAGTGTTTTAAGAAACCTCATTTTCAGTACTAACACTTGGATTAATCTTCATGGGTCTCAACTGCATATGATAGAGGAACAGTGATTGAGTGTGTGGGAGTTGTAGGACCTTCTAGTATACCCAAGAATCTCCTTCTAGTACAACTCTTCCTCAGACAACTACTATCCGTTCTGGGTAAATAGAAAAACAACAAATTAAGGATCCTGGAGAGTTAACCAAAGCAGGCTGGAATGAGAGGGAAGTCAATACATGGGGAAAAGGAGTAGGACTGTGTGAGTTTCTCATTTTTAAATGGCCTTTATCCTGAGGCATGCTCAGTCTATGCTATGTAGGACAGTTCAAACTATGATATAAAGGCTATAATTTTGCTGGCAAGAATAGTTAGAGTATAGGCTATGAGGTAATCATAGCTGTGGAAAGGTGAAATAGGGGAAATACCCAGAAAAAAAAAAAAAAGGCAGAGAGAGGAAGCACCAAATTCTGTCTATCAACTCTGCCCAACTCACTGACTGACCCCATTACCATTCATGCATGTAGCAAAGTCCAGAGGCCCACTGAGGTCTAGAAGGACTGAAGTGAAATATTCCACCTAAAGCAGGAGAGACAGAATTTTGTAATTTGAGTTCAACCAAATTAACTCCTGCTTTAAAAAAAAAAATCAGTACTCTTCAGAGGAGCATAATAGAATCTAACATTTCTGGGGTGCCTGGGTGGCTCAGTTGGTTAAGCGACTGCCTTTGGCTCAGGTCATGATCCTGGAGTCCTGGGATCGGGTCCCACATCGGGCTCCCAGCTCAGCGGGGGGTCTGCTTCCCCCTCTGCCCTCTTCCCTCTCGTGCTCTCTGTCTCTCATTCTCTCTCTCTCAAATAAATAAATAAAATCTTAAAAAAAAAAAAAACCAGAATCTAACATTTCTATAGCATATTATTCACAATATGAGGATATAATTGAAATTATTTATTATTCCAAGATACAGGGAAATATAACTTACTCTCAAGAGAAAAGAAAATCAATTAAGACTAATCCTGAGTTGGCCCAGATATTGGAATTAGCAGAAAATATTTTAAACAGCTCTTATAACTAGGCTGAAAACATAAAGAAAATTATATGTGAAATAAATGAAAAGATTGGAACTCTCAGCAGATACAGGGAAATTATTTCAAAATAAAACAAATAAAAATTCTAAGGTTTAAGATATGACATTGGAAATTTACATTTTCACTGTATGGGATTAATCACATAAAGGAGGTAACAAAGTAAAGGGCCATTGAACTTTAGAATCAATCAAAAGAAATTATCCAATCTGAATAATCAAGAGAGGGAAAAAGTGAAAAGAAAATTGAAAGTCTCAGAAACCTGCAGGACAGTATCAAGAGGTCTGATGTATGTGTAATTGGAATCTCGGAAGAAGAAGAGAGACAATGGAAGAAAGAAAAAGAAAGAAAGATCAGACATTTCTCAAATTTGGTGAGAGATAGTAATTCACAAATTCAAGAACCTCAGCAAATACAAAGATGGATTAATACAAATAAAACCGCATTTAGGCACATCATGGTTAATCTGATGAAAATCAAAGATAAAAAGAATATCTTGAAAGTAGCCCGAGAAAAGTGATACATTGCATACAGAGCAACAGTGATTTATGTATCCACTCATTTCTTATCAGAAACAGTGGAGGACAGAAAATAGTAGAGCAATGGCTTTAATACGCGGACAGTATGGGTTGTTTCAGACAACATGATTTACAATTTTATCTCCGCCATTTAATATCTGTGTAGCCTTGAACAAACAGTTCGATAGTCCATATCTTGATATGTTTCCCTCTTAACTAGTCATGTTAAAAGTTACCTGTCTCATTAGGTTGTTGTGAAGATTGCATGAGTTACTGACATATGTATAGTACTTAGCACTTAGTACATCACACAAGCAAGATCAATGTTTGCTATTATTATCAAACATTAATATTTGTGGTCAATTTAAACACTTCTACTTAACTTTAAATTTTTATAGATAATTCCATATGTATAAAGACAAGGAAACACATTTTTTAATCCAAAAAATAAGAGTAATTAACTCAAATTACCAAGAGCAGCAGGAGTTTGCCAAAGAAAGATTGATTTCCAAAGGGACAATTATTCATATATCCTCTGCGGCAGGAGTTAAACAATGTCACTGCAAGGGAGACCCAGTTGTCTCGAGCAGCTCCTGGTTGACTATAACCAAATTTCTCACTTTCTCACCTCAGGCTTCTGCCTGTACTTATTCCCCAGTGCAGGTAATTAGCAATCAAATTCTTAATTACTCAATTAGTCCAACCTACAAGGCTATCCAAATAAATCAATTAATACACCTCTCACAGAAGAGCTCATGTTTACACTGTAACACAATATTGTTCTGGCAAATCAGGACTGAGCCCTGTGGACGCAGAGTTTGATCATCATGGCCCCAGGCCACTCTGGAATCTACACTGAGCTTGACAGAGACAGAAGTAAGACTCTAAACCTCTAGTTCCTTCCTTATTTTTTCTCATATAAAAGGTATTTAGGGAAATGGGAGCCAATGGATGAGTGGCTTAATCACCCGATCTTAGATACTGATTTTTAAATTTTTTTAATGAATTTTTCTTTTGATTTATCCCTCATTTCATTTGCCACATGTGTCTTGTGCTTTGTGTTACATTCTCAGCTAGATCCTTCGGGATGCATCCAGAAGCCTCTTATGAAGGGTAGATCTTAAGTGTTCCCACAAAAAGAAAGAAGAAAACAAAAGGAAGTTTTACCTATGTAAGGCAACAGATGTGTTACTTAGCTTTATTTTAATATCATTTCATATGAAATCCTCATGTTGTATGCCTTAGATATATGCAAAGTTTTATTTGTCAATTACATCTCAATAAGGCTGGGAAAAAATATGCCCCTTACTATATAACTCTTTAAACCTCAGTTTCTGCAAAACGCATCCGTCCGTGCTTGTTAAACTTCAGTATACAAATACACATCCCAGGGATCTTGGGAAAATGCAGTTTCCAACTCCATAGAGGTGGCATGGGCCTAGAGGCTCTGCATATCTCACTAACCTGCTGGTGATGCTGATGCTGTTAATCTAGGGGGCAGACTTGGAGCACCAAGAGTGGAGAATAAGCATTATTATCATGCTCACTTCATGGAATCATTGAAGTTGCTATGAGATCTTTGTAAAGCAATGCGAATAACAAACTTAGCAAGCACTAATTAAATTGTAAAGTTTATTGTTAGGGAACTGCCTATAAGGACCAGAGTCTTATGAGGACAGAGGAGGTGAAAGATATAACAGGATGGAGATCTACAGGACAGATAAATATTAGACAAACGTCAGTAGATTCAGATTCTAGAACTGGCTTTACCACTAATAAATTCTGAAAGCTTGATGACAGCATCACTTAACCCTTTTGGGCACCTGTTCTTTATTCATTAAAACAAGTCATTGGTGTAACACCTTCAAAAATTTTGTCATACTCAAGTGCTAAATTACCTCTCATTTTTGATTAACTTTCAGTCACATCAGGTTTGAAATTTAGCCTTATCCTAAGAATACTTTCTAGAAACCATAGGTAATACTAGCTGTAGATAAGTATTTTTCTAACAGATTAAAATAAATATATAACTACTATAATAAGAACAACTCCTCTGTAGAATCCCTAAGATGTCATCTCATATTCGACCAACCATAGGCATTCTGTGGGAAATAATGGGTTAGTTAATCCCACAATTCTTTGAAGAATCAAGAACTAAGAGATTTATGCTCCCAGGTGATCTGGATACCTGGTAGAAGGAGAGGGACTGGGACGCCTGGGTGGCTCAGTTGGTTGAGCATCTGCCTTTGGCTCAGGTCATAATCCTGGGGTCCTGGGATCGAGTCCCACATCGGGCTCCCTGCTCAGCGGGGAGCCTGCTTCTCCCTCTGCCTGCTGCTCGCCCTGCTTGTGTGTGCTCTTTCTCTCTCTCTCTCTCTCTCTGACAAATAAATCAAATAAAATCTTTAAACAAAAAAAAAAAAATTAAAAAAAAAAAGGAGAGGGACTTTGTAGAGGAGGTACCATGTAAGCTGAGCCTTGAAGAATAAATAGGCTTTAAGTTTAGATAATTGGAAACTAAAATTTGGTGTGTATGTGTTGGGAGGATAGGGAGTTGCTGTGTAAGGAGAGAAAGAAGAGCATTCAGGGTACAGGCAGTACCAAGAATGAAAGCAAAGCTCAGAATTACTGATACACTGGATCAGAGAGAAAGGGAGCTGTTGCTTTTATGATTCGAGAAATAGCTTGAATGGTAACACCAAGGTTAGAGAAAAACACTTACACTGGGTTTTGTCATCTTTAACTCCTTCTAAGATTCTGTTGAAAACTCCGGACACTCTCCCAAGAAAAATGCATGCACAGAACACACACACACGCACACATGCAGATATGTACATGTATGCACATACACAGTTATAATATTTTGCCACGATATCAGGAAGTATTTTTCTCTAAGGCCAATAAGAGAAAAATCTAGCGATCTATTAAACCAAATGTCTAATGGTAGCGATTTTTGGAAAAGTACGACTTAGAAGATTTGAAATTCTGTCCAGTGTTTTAGCATCATGTGGTTCCATCTGATTTACATAGCTCCTTAATGATGCATGACAAAGAACACAATTCAAACTGGCTTGAGTAAAAGAAAACATGAAACTAATATGTAAGAGTAGATTATTAAATCTTCAGATGCAGCTCCAAATCCTGTCACAAGAGTCAGTCTCTCTCTCTAGACTCTGCTGTCCCCCCTGTTAGCCTCCAATTCAGGTTATAATTGGGAGCAAGGTCGTGCATAGAAGCTCCAAACATGAATTCCCTCAGACTCAAGTTATCTTGAGGCAACAGTCCTGAATTTTCTTGAAGGTCTACCCATCCTCTACTGGGGTCATGTTGTTCCCATGAAGCTGACTGTACTCACAGTCTCAAATGGGTCATGTTCCTCAGTCTTGGCTAATCTGAGACCAATTCCTCTGGCCACATGGATTGGCTTAGAGATGATTATGTGATCTGTAAGAGTTTTGGAGATGCCATGAGAATTTGCTGAGACTTCTGAGAGAGCAGACACCAGAGCAGACACCCTTTCCCTCTGGATGGGAACAGAAGATGCAAAGGTTGGAGCTGCTGCAGCCACCATGCAACCTTGAGAAAAGCATCTAAGCTTGGAACCAACATGTAGGAGTGTAAGTGGAAAAAAGGAGACAAAGAAAGAGAGAGAAATGACATAATTTTAACTCCTGATCAAGTTGTGCCTGAAGCTTAAGAGCTCTGATCATTTTAGTTATATAACCTACTTAATCTCTCTTTTGTTTAAGGCAGTTTGGATAAGACTTGTGAATGAAAGTTGAGTATTTGGCACACACCGGCTGTCATGGATCTGTCAAAAATATTCTCATGGTTACAAGTGCTCCCAAATAGATTATTTCAAAAGCCCCTCCAGCACTGAACTTTTTTGTAACACATGTGGCAAGATGTCTGTTTAAAGCTTTTGGGTATCCCAAGGATTTGGTCCCCTGTTTCATGTTGATACTGTTGTCCTAAAATCTACATTACTGAATATATCAGAAAGTAACTGAGACCTTTAAGACCAGCATCTGTGGGGGCACCTGGGTGGACCAGATGGTTGAGCTACCGACTCTTGGTTTCAGCTCAGGTTGTGATCTCAGGGTTGTGGGATCGAGCCCTGAGTCAGGCTCTGCCCTCAGTCTGCTTAGGATTCTTTCTGACCCTCCCCCCGCCTCAAATAAATAAATAAAATCTTTTTAAAAAAGATCTATATCAATGACTCATTCAGACACCCTGTAATTAATTGTGGACTCCCAGTTTTAATTTGGGAGCTAAAAATATTTCAGGGCTTTACATTTTTTACAGTCTTCATAGGATGTTCATTTGAGAGCAATTTCTAATGTTCTGGTTTTTTGTTTATTTAAAAAAATTATTGAGCATACACAATTAATTCACATGCTTTTATATTGGAATAAGCTGAGAAGCATCCAAATTCATACACACTGAGGCCATAAAATGAAATACAAATTAAGTAGTATTTTAGACAATGCATTACCTCAGGAAGAGTTAGACCAGGTGAGTCATAAGGATTTAAGAATGAATTTTGGGTTTGGAATCCACAGGAAGTACCTTAGGTAGTTAGGTTCTCAGTGGGATTTAGCCTAATTTCTTTGACAGGTGAGTAATTGACAGGTGTAGAAAGCAAGATGGTAAGTACTACGGGGAAAGACTAGCACCTACTTGTGTCCCCATCCTCCACTCACATCAACCAGTCTCCGCTAAAGAATAACTTCATTTCCTCCAGCCCATGGCACTTAGCAATTTTTCCCATCAATTTTAATCTTTTTTTCTATAGAAGATTAGCTTTTTTTTGGAAGGAAAGTTTTTTCCTTATTTATTTTTACGTGCCCTGACTTGAGTCATTTCACGACTTCTGTGTCTGGGAATGCATGCCTTGTTTCCTTCAGCTGAGTCTATTTTCTTAGGACATGATGTATTTCAGAAATGATAAATCTTCTATTTACTTTGGTCTGGCCTGATATTGTCACTATAATGGAAGGGAGGCTTATTCAGAGGTGAAAAGAAGCCTACGCTCCAATCAGGGTGCCTGGGAACGGGTCCCTGCCTTTTCTATGAACTGATGATGTGATTTCTATCCCTCAGTGCTTCTGCCTCCTCTCATGTATAAGAGAAACTACTTGGGTCAAGCGTACCTGCATCACAGAAATGTTGAATGAAAACTGAACACACTTGAGTGCATCCCAGGCCTGTAACACCGGAGGGAGGTATAAACTGCCATGATTCACATACCTGGAGAATTGATGGGGGCCGCAGAAGGACAGAGAGGTTCCATTCAGCCCCTCAGCTACTTTCTTTGGGCCATTTGTAGTAAAACTCTGGGCGGGAAGCAAAACTACGCATCCTTGGAATCTTGTACCATTCTTTATATACTTTCTGAAATAGACTTTGTATCTAATTTTAGAGACCTTTTCCTACTTACTAAATCCATGGGTAAGTTCCCATGTGATTTCATACAAACCCCAGAAGGCTCCAATCAAATCAGATACCAATCAAAGTTGAAATTACGTGACTGTGGAAGCATCTAGAGAAGCAGGTTTTCTGCCAGCTTGGCTTCTCTTGCCTCTTCTTAATCACGTTGCCTTCCAGGGACAGACATTAGGGGAGACTGCTGATGAGTAGTGCCTTTTTTTATCAATACCACTCAATATCACTTTCCCCGGGAAGTTCCCCAATTCACTTCCCTCACAGAAGTGAGCATCTCCATTTAAATTGCTCCTGGGGATAGAGGCTGTGGAGGGAGGCAATTTAAGAGGAAGGAAGAAGGTGGAGGGCCACCCATAGATTTATTGGTGCAAAGAATAAAGCAAGTCCAGATGTGACTCATTTTTGAGGCATGCCATAAATATGCCTGATTTGCTTCATTTATAACAGGGAAGATGCCTGAGCTTACACGAGAATTCTTTTTTCTTAAGTGTGTTACTCAACTTCTCTCTCCTCCTTTAAGGGAGACCTAAAGCTAGAGTTTAGGGGTGATTGATGGGAGTTTGAATATCATGGAATCTTCAATGCCCAGTTGGTTTGGTACATTACCCACTGCACAAGCTAATCATTTCTCACACTGGTCTCCTACAGAGTTTTACATGTCGGTAACTATTTCCTGCCTTTACCATTTTTTTTAAAGATTTTATTTATTTATTTGACAGAGAGAGAGCGAGAGAGCACAAGCAGGGAAAGCAGCAGAGGGAGAGGGAGAAGCAGGCTCCCTACGAGGGAGCCCCATGAGGGGCTCAATCCCAGGACCCCGGGATCATGACCTGATCCGAAGGCAGACGCTTAACCATCTGAGCCACCCGGATGCCCCAGTCTTTGCCATTTTTAAGGCCAATATTTAACATGAAGGGATTGATGACTTTTATAAATACACGTAGCGTTAATTGCTTAAAATATTGAAAGCAACACATTAAAAAAAAAACAAACCTGCTTCTTTTAGTTGAAGAGGAATGTTACCAACCATCCGGGTTGTCCATGGCCTCCTAAAAAGCATCTTTACATGTGTGTGAAGTGTGTGTGTGTATGGATATACAGAGATATACGTTACCTCCTTGACATTCAAAGTATGGTCTGTGGATCAGGAGGATTGGCCTCCCCTGGAAATTTGTTGCAAATGCAAAGTCTCAGGCCCCGCTCCAAAATGCAGAATCCTCATTTTCACAAGATTTCCAGAGTTTCATGAAGCACTGCCTTGGAAGTGTTATGACAGTCATGCTAATAATAAAATGAGAGAGAGCCTTAAGGATGAAGAGTCCACATTTCCCATAATAAAATGGATCGTGTATGTTCAAATCTGTCTTTGGTTTCTAGTGTGATGGTATCAGAGCAAGCTGTGCTCACGGGGACAAAGTGCAAATTGTCACTCCTTTTCATCACGCAGTCATTCTTTTTAAGCTGTCAGTGGGAACATATAAAGCATGCATAGCTGTCTCCAATTAGCTGATGAAAAATGACATCCATGCCAATGGGGTCTGGACTGTTCATGACAGCATGTGCTCTGATCCCACTCCTTAGTTTTCCTCCTCAGCAAAGCCCAGTCTCTTCCATTGAGCAAATACTATTTCCCCATCTACCACCCATTACTCATTATCTTTTTCTTCTGAGTGAAAGGAAACTGCTTAATTCCAGTACCTTCAATTTCTGAAAATCAGGGCAAAAAAAAAAAAAAAATGTGACAAAATGTGTCTGCCCACAAACAGAACACTTTTATTTTTATTTATTTGTTTATTTTTACCAAGGTGTCATTGTTGGTTCACTTGGGTGTGGTGTTTTGGAGGTAAGCCTCCCCCACCCCCTGGAAATAAAGGCCGCATCCCTCTAAAGTGAGAAACTGTTTGAGCTCCGTGTTCTGTATGGTTTGAAAGAAACAGAAATGGAAGTTACTCTATTTAAGTTGGCATCAGATTTACCTGAGTCAGCATCATTCCAGTAAAACCTCTTTGAAGAGATAGAAAAAGAAGAAAACTGGCATCACAACCACAAATGGTCATTATCACCAGAAGAACCGATTGCCGGGCCCTGAGAGAAAATTCAGCTGTGGTGGCAGGTCCCATGCACAGGGAAGGAGGGGACTAGACATTCTGCCTTGCATTTAAGTTCTGGAACCCGGCCTTAGTTTCATAAAAACAGAAGATGAGGCAATTCTCTGGCCCTTGCTCCCCTTCTATACCTGCTTAGAGATAATGTCTCATAGGAGACAACAGAGCAGAAAGTGGGGATGGGACAGACAGAGGAGCCATTGCCCTAGGGGAACAATCTCCCCAAAGGACTGTGTTGAGAACAGGAAGCTCTGTAGTCACAGCTTGCTAGAGATGGTAGACGTTTTATTCTCTTTAGTTTTCAAAAACTTCAATCAGATTTAAGCAGTGTGGGTAGAGGAAGGTTTTACATTCAGGGAAGATTATTTTCCCCCCATTGCCCTATTTGTGAAACCTTCCTGGTTTCCTATTTGTCCTTCTTCCCATAGAGGATGGGCCAATAATTTAGTTGATGGATGGCAAGGGTAGGGGGGAGGTCTCTGATTTTGATTGGCTGGAGCTAATCTAACAAGACCTTGAGCCAGGGGTCACAATCCTTTCCCACTTATTTTCCACCAGAGAGTTAGAGGTGGAAGGCAGACAAGTTGGTGGGCTGTATGGATTGCATGATTGGCTCTCACATAGTTATAGTCTTCAACCTAGATGTTTTCAGTAATACAAGTCACGTTTGGCTGTCCAACTTGCTGACTATTTTGTCTCCTCTCACAGTTGGTTCAGAACTTGAACAGGAAAGAGAGGTGATTTTTTGTGCCTCAAAGAGCACAACAAGATACAGTCATAAACACTAAAAATGAAAGATTAAAATAAATTTATTAAGTTAAAATGAATATGCCAGGTTAAATATATTTGGTTAATGTTATTGATACATTAATTCAAGATCTGGAAAAAAGACTTGACTGAGGAACTCTTGCTGAAGGATGTGAAGAAAGACATTTACATAAAATTCACAAAAAACATATATTTATATATTTTTCTAAGTGAGGGTATACATGCAGTTACTTTCCTGCATGTGATTTTACAAAGTAGTGATTTGTCGAATCGAAACACTTTAAATATACCATAACATGTATATTGTGTAGATTTTTTTTTCATTTTTAAATATACTGGACATCTGAAAAATGAAGTGGTCTGGGTCTCCCTTGACCACTAAAAGAGCTGTATAGGACCCTTCTGATGTCCCTTGAGAGCTAGGTCAAAGACCATCCCCAATTCGGACAGGCCTCAGCTCACTCAAATATGAGCAAAGAGGAAAACAGTGTTGTCTAGAAAAAAAAGTCTAAAAAACTCTAGAAAGGAAAAATGACACTGAAGTATCATAAAGACTACACCTCTGGAAATTATTTATGCAGGAACTAGCAGAAATTTGCATGAATGTGATTATTGTCCTCAATAAAATGCAAAAAGACATTCTCTGAAACAGAAGTAGGAAGTCATAAGGTAAAAAAAGCATGGAGCAGTTTATTTATATCAGAAAGGATGGATGAAATTAGGGAACGGTTCAAGGAAATTTAAAATGGAGAAGCAGAATTCTAATCCGCATTGCAGACACTGAGGAAGAGAGTTCTCTCTGCAGCAAAACACATCTTTGACATAAAGGATAAATGTGAGGGGGCGGAGCAAGATGGCGGAGGAGTAGGAGACCTGGATTTCGTCTGGTCTCAGGAATTCAGCTGGATAGGGATCAAACCATTCTGAACACCTACAAACTCAACAGGAGATTGAAGAAAAGAAGAGCAACAACTCTCTGAACAGAAAAGCGACCACTTTCTGGAAGGTAGGACGTGCGGAGAAGTGAATCCGAGGCACTATTTGGGAGGATAGATGGCGGGGGAGGGGGCTTCTGTCGGCCACTTCTGGCAAGTGACAGAGCCACAGAGCACAAAATCGGAACTTGTAGAAGTCTGCTCCGCGGGCGCCTGGGTGGCTCAGATGGTTAAGTGTCTGCCTTCAGCTCAGGTCATGATCCCAGGGTCCTGGGATCGAGTCCCGCATCAAGCTCTCTGCTCCTTGGGAGCCTGCTTCTCCTTCTGCCTCTCTCTCTCTGTCTCTCATGAATAAATAAATAAAATCTTTAAAAAAAAAAAAAAGCTGCTCCGCTGAGGGACGTTGCTCCAGTAGCTAAGCGGGGGGTGGAACCCTCGCGGGACAGTGTGGTCTCAGGACCCTTGGGGTCACAGAAAGACCGGGGGTGCCTGAGTGTGGCAGAGCTCCCAGGTATCGGAGCGGGGAAGCCGGCTGCAGAGACGGAGCCAAGGCGCAGGCTCTCAGCTCAGGGTTGCCATAAACCAGGATCCGCGGCCCAGTCGGGCCCCTGCTCCTCCAGCAGGGACCCAACAAGCGGCAGATCCGGGGAGACTCCCCTTCCTCCCCCGGGAGGAGCCGCGTGGGAGTGCACCGCAGGGATCTGCTGGGTTTGGAGACTCCACCCGGGGTCGGGTGCCGGAGATAGAAACGCGCGATCACAGGCCGGGTGAGCACGGAGTGCGGCCGGAGACCGGGGAGACGGGAGTGACTGACTGCTTTTCTCTGGGGGCGCACTGAGGAGGGAGCCCCGAGTTCTCGGCTCCTCCAGGGCAGACATTGGGAGGCCGCCATTTATACTCTCGGCCTCCAAAACTGTACGGAGAGCTTGCAGGGAACAAAAGCTCTGGAGAGCAAACCCGAGCAGATTACTTAGCCCTGACCGGGCAAGGGAGGGGCAAGTCCGCCTCTGGCAAAGACATTTGGGAACCACGGCAACAGGCCCCTCCCCAGAAGATCAGCGAGAACAGCCAGCCAAGACCAAGTTTACCGATCAATGAGAACAGCAGAACTCCAGCGCTAAGGGAATACTGCACATAGAATCCATGGCTTTTTTACCATGATTCTTTAGTCTTTCAAAGTTAAATTTTTTTAACTTTTTTTTTTAATTTTTCTTTTTCCCTTTTTCAACCAACATCTTATCAATCCCTTTTTTAAAAAACATTTTCATTTTTCATTTTTAGAGTCATATTCTATCCCTTCATATTAGTAACCCCTATTTTTGGCATATATATATAAGTTGTTCTCTCTTTAAAATTTTGAGATAGTTTCTTCTAACAGATCAAAATATACCCTAAATCTCTGGTGTATGATTTTGTTCTATTCTCCTGCCTGATCACATTCTCTCCCTTTTTTTTTTCTTTTTTTCTTAAATCCTCTTCCTCCTTTTCCCAAACAACTTCTTATCAATTCCTTTTATAAAATTTTTTATAATTTTCATCTTTACAGTCATATTCCATCCCTTCATCATATCAACCATTATTTTTGTACATATATAAGTTTTTCTTTCTTTAAAATTTTGGGAGGAACTTTCTTCTAACAAACCAAAATACACCCAAAATCTAGTGTGTGGCACTGATCTATGCACCAGCCTGATCATATTTGATCATATTCTGTTTTTTTTTTTTTGCTTTGTTCTGTTTTTGTTTGTTTTTAACTTTTTTTTTTTCTTTTTCTTTTTTCTTTCTTTCCCTTTCTTTTCCCCCAGCTTCAGGTCTTTTCTGATTTGTTTAGAACATATTTTCTGGGGACATTGGTACCCTGTTAACATTTTGTTCTCTCATTCATCTATTCTCCTCTGGACAAAATGACAAGACGGGAAAAATCACCTCAACAAAAAGAACAAGAGGTAGTACCAACTGCCAGGGACCTACTCAATACAGACATTAGTACGGTGTCAGATCTAGAGTTCAGAATCATCACTTTAAAGATACTAGCTGGGCTTGAAAAAAGCATGGAAGTTATTAGAGAAACGCTTTCTGGAGAAATAAAAGAACTAAAATCTAACCAAGTCAAGATCAAAAAGGCTATTAATGAGGTGCAATCAAATATGGAGGCTCTAACTGCTAGGATAAATGAGGCAGAAGAGAGAATCAGTGATATAGAAGACCAAATGATGGAAAATAAAGAAGCTGAGAAAAAGAGAGATAAACAACTACTGGATCACGAGGGCAGAATTTGAGAGCTAAGCGATACCATAAGATGAAACAACATTAGAATAATTGGGATCCCAGAAGAAGAAGAAAGAGAGAGAGGGGCAGAAGGTATATTGGAACAAATTATAGCAGAGAACTTCCCTAATTTGGGGAAGGAAACAGGCATCAAAATCCAGGAAGGACAGAGAACCCCTCTCAAAATCAATAAAAATAGGTCAACACCTCGACATCTAATAGTAAAACTTACAAGTCTCAGAGACAAAGAGAAAATCCTGAAAGCAGCTCGGGAGAAGAGATATGTAACCTACAATGGTAGAAACATTAGATTGGCAACAGAACTATCCACAGAGACCTGGCAGGCCAGAAAGGACTGGCAGGATATATTTAGAGCACTAAATGAGAAAAATATGCAGCCAAGAATACTATATCCAGCTAGGCTGTCACTGAAAATTGAAGGAGAGATAAAAAGCTTCCAGGACAAACAAAAACTAAAGGAATTTGCAAACACGAAACCAGCCCTACAAGAAATCTTGAAAGGGGTCCTCTAAGCAAAGAGAGAGCCTAAAAGCAACATAGACCAGAAAGGAACACAGACAATGAACAGTAACAGTCACCTTACAGGCAATACAATGGCACTAAATTCCTATCTTTCAATAGTTACCCAGAATGTAAATGGGCTAAATGCCCCAATCAAAAGACACAGGCTATCAGATTGGATTAAAAAACAAGACCCATCGATATGCTGTCTGCAAGAGACTCATTTTAGACCCAAACACACCCCCAGATTGAAAGTGAGGCGGTGGAAAACCATTTACCATGCTAATGGACATCAAAAGAAAGCTGGGGTGGCAATCCTTATATCAGACAAATTAGATTTTAAACCAACGACTGTAATAAGAGATGAGGAAGGACACTATATCCTACTTAAAGGGTGTCTCCAACAAGAAGATCTAACAACTGTAAATATCTATGCCCGTAACATGGGAGCAGCCAGTTATATAAGGCAATTAATAACAAAAGCAAAGAAACACATTGACAACAATACAATAATAGTGGGGGACTTTAACACCCCCCTCACTGAAATGGACAGATCATCTAAGCAAAAGATCAACAAGGAAATAAAGACTTTAAATGACACACTGGACCAAATGGACTTCACAGATATATTCAGAACATTCCATCCCAAAGCAACAGAATACACATTCTTCTCTAGTGCCCATGGAATATTCTCCAGAATCGATCACATCCTAGGTCACAAATCAGGTCTCAACTGGTACCAAAAGATTGGGATCATTCCCTGCATATTTTCGGACCACAGGGCTTTGAAACTAGAACTCAATCACAAGAGGAAAGTCGGAAAGAACTCAAATACATGGAGGCTAAAGAGCATCCTACTAAAGAATGAATGGGCCAACCAGGAAATTAAAGAAGAATTTAAAAAATTCATGGAAACAAATGAAAATGAAAACACAAGTGTTCAAAATCTGGAGAAAGAACAGCAAATAAAGCCTAAACCCAGCAGAAGAGAAATAATAAAGATCAGAGCAGAAATTAATGAAATAGAAACCAAAAGAACAGTAGAACAGATCAACAAAACTAGGAGCTGGTTCTTTGAAAGAATTAACAAGATTGATAAACCCCTGGCCAGACTTATCAAAAAGAAAAGAGAAATGACCCAAATCAACAAAATCATGAATGAAAGAGGCGAGATCATAACCAACACCAAAGAAATACAAACAATTATAAGAACATATTATGAGCAACTCTATGCCAGCAAATTAGATAACCTGGAAGAAATGGATGCATTCCTAGAGATGTATCAACTACCAAAACTAAACCAGGAAGAAACAGAAAACCTGAACAGACCTATAACCACTAAGGAAATTGAAGCAGTCATCAAAAATCTCCCAACAAACAAAAGCCCAGAGCCAGATGGCTTCCCAGGGGAATTCTACCAAACATTTAAAGAAGAATTAATACCTGTTATTCTGAAACTGTTCCAAAAAATAGAAATGAAAGGAAAACTTCCAAACTCATTTTATGAGGCCACCATTACCTTGATCCCAAAACCAAAGACCCCATTAAAAAGGAGAATTACAGACCAATATCCTTGATGAACATGGATGCAAGATTCTCACCAAAATACTAGCCAGTAGGATCCAACAGTACATTAAAAGGATTATTCACCACGACCAAATGGGATTTATCCCTGGGCTGCAAGGTTAGTTCAACATCTGCAAATCAATCAATGTGATACAATACATTAACAAAAGAAAAAACAAGAATCATATGATCCTCTCAATAGATGCAAAAAAAGCATTTGACAAAGTACAGCATCCTTTCTTGATCAAAACTCTTCAGAGTATAGGGATAGAGGGTCCATACCTCAATATCATAAAAGCCATCTATGAAAAACCTACAGCGAATATCATTCTCAATGGGGAAAAACTGAGAGCTTTCCCCCTAAGGTCAGGAACGTGGCAGGGATGTCCACTATCACCACTGCTATTCAACATAGTATTGGAAGTCCTAGCCATAGCAATCAGACAACAAAAAGAAATCAAAGGCATCCAAATTGGCAAAGAAGAAGTCAAACTCTCACTGTTTGCAGATGATATGATACTTTATGATATTTTATGTGGAAAGCCCAAAAGACTCCACCCCAAAACTGCTAGAACTCATACAGGAATTCAGTCAAGTGGCAGGATATAAAATCAATGCACAGAAATCAGTGGCATTCTTATACACCAACAACAAGACAGATGAAAGAGAAATTAAGGAGTCGATCCCATTTACAATTGCCCCCAAAACCGTAAGATACCTAGCAATAAATCTAACCAAAGAGGCAAAGGATCTGTACTCAGAAAACTATAAAATACTCATGAAAGATATTGAGGAAGACACAAAGAAATGGAAAAACATTCCATGCTCATGGATTGGAAGAACAAATATTGTGAAGATGTCAATGCTACCTAGAGCAATCTACACATTCAATGCAATCCCCACCAAAATACCATCCACTTTTTTCAAAGAAATGGAACAAATAATCCTAAAATTTGTATGGAACCAGAAAAGACCCCGCATAGCCAGAGGAATGTTGAAAAAGAAAACCAAAGCCGGCGGCATCACAATTCCGGACTTCCAGCTCTATTATAAAGCTGTCGTCATCAAGACAATATGGTAATGGCACAAAAACAGACACATAGATCAATGGAACAGAATAGAGAGCCCAGAAATGGACCCTCAACTCTTTGGTCAACTCATCTTCAACAAAGCAGGAAAGAATGTCCAATGGAACAAAGACAGTCTCTTTAACAAATGGTTTTGGGAAAATTGGACAGCCACATGCAGAAGAATGAAACTGGACCATTTCCTTACACCACACACAAAAATAGACTCTAAATGGTTGAAAGACCTAAATGTGAGACAGGAGTCCATCAAAATCCTAAAGGAGAACACAGGCAGCAACTTCTTCAACCTCAGCCACAGCAACTTCTTCCTAGAAACATCGCCAAAGGCAAGGGAAGCAAGGGCAAAAATGAACTATTGGGACTTCATCAAGATAAAAAGCTTTTGCACAGCAAAAGAAACAGTCAACAAAACCAAAAGACAACTGAAAGAATGGGAGAAGATATTTGCAAATGACATATCAGATAAAGGGCTAGTATCCAAAATCTATAAAGAACTTATGAAACTCAACACCGAAAGAACAAATGATCCAGTCAAGAAATGGGCAGAAGACATGAACAGACATTTTTCCAAAGAAGACATCCAAATGACCAACAGACACATGAAAAAGTGCTCAACATCGCTCAGCATCAGGGAAATCCAAATCAAAACCTCAATGAGATATCACCTCATACCAGTCAGAATGGCTCAAATTAACAAGTCAGGAAATGACAGATGCTGGCAGTGATGCAGAGAAAGGGGAACCCTCTCCTACACTGTTGGTGGGAATGCAAACTGGTGCAACCACTCTGGAAAACAGTATGGAGGTTCCTCAAAAAGTTGAAAATAGAGCCACCCCATGACCCAGCAATTGCACTACTGGGTATTTACCCCAAAGATACAAAAGTAGGGATCCAAAAGGGTATGTGCACCCCGATGTTTATAGCAGCAATGTCCACAATAGCCAAACTGTGGAAAGAGCCAAGATGTCCATCGACAGATGAATGGATAAAGAAGAAGTGGTGTATATATATACAATGGAATATTATGCAGCCATCAAAAGGAATGGGATCTTGCCATTTGCAATGACGTGGATGGAACTGGAGGATGTTATGCTAAGCGAAATAAGTCAATCAGAGAAAGACATGTATCATATGACCTCACTGACATGAGGAATTCTTTTTTTTTTTTTTTAAGATTTTATTTATTTATTTGACAGAGAAAGACACAGCGAGAGAGGGAACACAAACGGGGAGTGGGAGAGGGAGAAGCAGACTCCCTGCCGAGCAGGGAGCCCGATGCGGGACTCGATCCAGGGACTCCAGGATCATGACCTGAGCTGAAGGCAGTCGCTTAACCAACTGAGCCACCCAGGCGCCCAACTTGAGGAATTCTTAATCTCAGGAAACAAACGGAGGGTTGCTGGAATGGTGGGGGTGGGAGGGATGGGGTTGGTGGGTGATAGACACTGGGGAGGGTATGTGCTATGGTTAGCACTGTGAATTGTGTAGGACTGTTGAATCACAGATCTGTACCTCTGAAACAAATAATGCAATATATGTTAAGAAAAAAAAAAAGAAGAAGATAGCAAGAGGGGAAGAATGAAGGGGGGAAAATCGGAGGGGGAGACGAACCATGAGAGATGATGGACTCTGGAAAACAAACTGAGGGTTCTAGAGGGGAGGGGCGTGAGAGGGTGGGTTAGCCTGGTGATGGATATTGAGGAGGGCACGTTCTGCGTGGAGCACTGGGTGTTATGCACAAACAATGAATCATGGAACACTACATCAAAAACTAATGATGTAATGTATGGTGATTAACATAACAATAAAAAATACTTTAAAAAACTAAAAAAAAACCTAAAGGATAAATGTGAAAAGTTTTCTAAGAATATAGAAAAAGGAGTCTCTCACGTGAAATCAATTCAGAGATACAGAATGAAGATTTAAGAGATCTGTGCTCAGGGTTCCAAAGAAAAGACCAGAACAGAACTAACAGGAACTATGGAAAACTATTACATCTTCTTATCGTGACAACAACAGTAATCTCTCAGATTGTAGGAAAATATAAAAGGGAAAACTGAAAGAGTGCACAGCGTTCTCAGGAAAATCAGAGAGAAGGAAACTGTAACCAGGTACCTAGGGTTGTGATTTTTAAATTATGTGGAGGAAGTAAATAGCACCCAAGGATCCTAGTGAAGAAAACAGAAAGTTCCCTAATAAGGTAAGACAAAGCAGGCTGGCTTCAGAATTATCTACAACATTCTGAGTCATACAACAAAAGGCCAGCTGCACAGTTTAGAGCGGATATGTGGTTCATCCAAAGATTAATGCCCTGCTGTAGGTGCTCAAGGCAATTTTCAGGTAATCCAGGGCTCAGAAAGTATAGCATTCTTGGAGGAAAAAAAAAAAAACCAATGATACGTGAATATACACTTCATTTATTAAAGAATAAAGCAAAATCAAGAGCTTGAGAACAGGGAAATCTTCATATAAAAGTATTAGAGGCAAACACTTAAACCAATCAAGCATAGTACTGCTACTACTTAAGTTTATAATTCTAGACATCAGATTAAAGGCATATATCAAAAATTACTCTTGAGGGGGCGCCTGGGTGGCTCAGTCGGTTAAGTGTCTGCCTTCAGCTCAGGTCATGATCTCAGGGTCCTGGGATCAAGCTCTGCATCAGGCTCCCTGCTCAGCTGGGAACCTGCTTCACCCTCTCTCTCTGTCTCCCCCTTCCCCCGCCCTTATGCTCTGTCTCTCTCTCTCAAATAAATAAATAAAATCTTTAAAAGAAATTACTCTTGAATGAGAAGGTATATACTAGCAAAAAATAGACAATCTGTGCTAAAAAAAAAAAAAAGTGTGCAATAGAAAAACTAACCCGTTGGCTATAAGAGTTGTTCTAAATTAAGAATATCACAGCACTGTTGTTAACTAATGACAGAAATAAAGGTTGAAGAACACACACATGCGTATACTTATACATGTATGTAAAAGTCTAATATGATGCCGTTAATACAATTTAATAAGTCTACTGTAAACAGTCAACATCAAGGACTCAGGTCATTTGAGTTGCAGAAAAGGTGATCATAAGAAGGCACAAAACTAATGACATATTTGTTACAATAATAAATAAAATGAATGCTATTAAGATAGAATTTATTTGATAAAAAAGTATACTACAAGATGTTCGCAAGAGAGAAACTAAATGATTTCAAAAGGTTCTGAATAAAATGATAGACCAAGAAACACCAGTTAATTGTAGAACTAAAGGAAGCAGAGGTTTCACTATTAATGTAGGATGAAAGCATTCGAGTGGAAAAACAGTAAATGGTAAACAGGATCCTTTGTTTATTGACAAGGGGTAATATCCTCAATACAGAAAGAGCAAACACAAAACTTTAAGAATTAAAATTAACTTTCATTGTTTTGGAAAGACAAGAAAAATAAGACATGTCTCCCAAACTTAAAAATATATAATTGAGAGGACAAGAAAACATTGAAGCAAATAATTATGATTCCAAATGCTTCATGCATGCATCCATCCATTCATTCAACAAATATTATTTCAGGCACTTCGTATGTGAGGCAGCTTTAGCATTGGGAATACAGTGGTGACAGTTGATTTTGTACAAAAGACAAGGATACTACAAATACGGAACAATAGCAGGGCATGGGGAGGAGTTGAGGAAGGTTTTGGTGAGGAAAACCTGAAGCAAAATTGTTTATTTCACATCAGGTTGGTGGAAACTGCTTTTTAGAGTGCATCCCTGCGATGTTAGGGACAGGAGAAGAAACATACTCAACAGTGGACGCAAAGTTGATAACCACCACGGAAACAAAACTCACAAGAAAATGGTTTATTTACTATATGTTTTAAGACTATGGCCCAAGAATCGCTCCCTTCCAGATCGTGGGCCCAGAAATATGTTCCCTGATACACCTCCCCTGGTTCCCAGCACAGGTCTGCAGAGAGAGTAAAGCTGTTGGACACCGGGCGTTCACGGCTCTGCCTCATCTGTCTGCATCGTTTGCCTCGGACGACACACTGTAAAAGGATGGCCTGAGCTCATCAAATGCAGACCTCCCGGCGGTGCCTGTGGTCCCTTCCTTTGGTCCTGGCACCTCAGCCCCCCTTACTGAAAACATTCAACAGAATGTTTCTTTTCTTGGGTTAACTAAAAGAGGCCTTTCAGAATAACTAAGTATATACTTGGACTTGGACCGCCTGGACATAGGAACAGAGTTAGACGTCCGGTGACATGTTGTGACCTCCATGTCTCCACAGAAGGTGACTACCAACAGCGTCTGCACCGAGACAGAGATCAGTTCCGTGCTTAGTTTGGTGCCCTGCTGTTACTCCTGATTTCCCTTCCGTAGGATGCTTTAGAAGTTGAATGCGGTGCCTTGGTTGATTTCCCTTTGGGCCTTTCTGAGATCTTTCATCATTTTCAAGTAACGACTGAGCTTGATGACACTCGCTCGTATTTAAGAGAAGCCCTTTCAGGTGAGACTTCGGGGGGAACGGTGCACGGTGTTCCCACGCAACAGGTGCTAAGGAAGGATGCGCTGTTCGCGTCCCCTGGTCTGTGACATCACTGATGGTCAAGGATCGCGCGGTGTGCATCACCACCCTCTTCCAAGCTGTGAAATGTTCTAGTTTCCGAGTCTGGGTTTCATTTTATTTTATTTCAGGGAAGGGAATTTTGAAAAGAGTTCTCTTTGTTCCATTACAGTAATTTTCAGAGCTCTCTTCATCTCTTATTAAGTCGTTCCATGCCTTCTCTCAGAGCACAGTGTGACTGAAGCATTAATTAGCCTTCAGAGATCCTCAGACGTGCTTCTCTCAGCAAAGATCTGACATTTGGGGACTGTCAGTCACTGGGAGCTATACTGAATAAAAAATCCATATTAAACATTTCCATCGAGGAGTTTATGCACACTGGGGGAGTGGGGTGGGGCTGAGGAGTGTGGAACGAAGTCAGTTTAACTTATTTTATATATTAGACGACACGGGGTAAATGACATTTGGAATTAATGAAGCATATAATCATAATTACATGGCTGGTTCATCATCCTACCTCCCAAATTGTGCCTGAAATCAGCTAACGGCATAACACATGTACGATTCTGAGTTCAGAGGCTGTCTCTGTTGGAGTAAGTGTTGGATGGCTCACCCATCATTGTCAATAACAAGTGACAGAAAACAAACCAGGCCCTGACCAATGAGGTTGCAGCAGCAGGATGAGAAAAATAGCATATTACCTTCTGTTCCTGACTTCACAGCTGGAGAAAGGTGGGATGACATGGAGGAAAGTTGATTTCATAGGAGCGCAGAGTGCTCCCCATGGTCTTCCCCTGGGTAAATGCAAAGGAAGGAGAGAGAACACTGGGGTTTATTAGACAGCTACCATGTGCCAGCATCCACACCACCCCCCAACGACACCAGTAGATGAAGCCGAGTACTTCCCATGCAATAGACGCTCGATACGTATTCAAATAGACGTGTAAGTGCATGTGTACATATTCATGTGTGTGTCAGGATAGACGTGTAGAGGAGCGGGGCACCTGGGTGGCTCAGCCTGTTAAGTGGCTGCCTTCTGCTGGGATCATGATCCTGGGGTCCTGGAATCAAGCCCCGATTCAGGCTCCCTGCTCAGCGGAGAGTCTGCTTCTCCCTCTGTCTCTCCCTGCTGCTCATGCACTCTCTCTCTCTCTCTCTCTCTCTCTCTCTCAAATAAATAAAATAAAATCTTTAGGAAAAAAAAAAAGAAGCATAGAGGGGCTATAAAGAGCATGACATTTTACATTCAGTAGACAGGCTCATGACCAGGCATCACATAATTGAATATAGGGAACTTTATTGGGGCACCTGGACGGCTCAGTTGGGTGAGTGACTGACTCTTGATTTTGGCTCAGGTCATGATCTCGGGGTCATGAGATGAAACCCCAGGGCCAGCTCCATGCTCAGTGGGGAGTCTGCTTGAGATTCTCTCCCTGTGCCCCTCCCCTCATGCACACATGTGTGTGAATGCACAGTCTCTCTTTCTCTCTCTCTCAAATAAATAAAATATAAAATAGGGAACTAAAAATGAATAAATAAACAAATAAAAATAAATAGATAAATAAATAAAACAAACTATGGTGAGCTTTGTCACAGCTTCTCCATTTCACTACCAGTGAATTCTTCTTACCATCTCATAACTCCCGTTTCACTGTAGTTATCCTCAAGGAAGAAGATCTTGTCATTTCCCTGAAAAAAAAAACCATGTCCAAGCAGGAGCCCGCCAGATTCAGATCCATATGTCATCACCGTGCATTTTGATACTTGGCCTAGATCCCTCATGATGCTAGTGGTGTATTTTTTCTGCCTATGGAAGGCAAGTTTGGCAAGAATGTTTATGGTGTATGAACAGCCAAGATGACCTATGGAATGCCATCCAGAGCCTTGTTCCTCTGACAGGAAGCCCAGTTATGCATGGCTGGTCCATTTTCATGTTATCCACGAGGATAGACAACTGTTCTCTGCCCATATCCATTTACACCCCTTATTTATTACATCATTTTGGGTTCTGAATATCTTGGCATTCCATGGAGTAGCTCTGTAAACACTTATGTATGTGGTCTGATGTCACAGAGAGAGCATGAACTAATCCTCTACCCAGCTCTATATCCAATCCTAAGGAGCCAGTCCTAGTATTTCCTCTTTCTGTAATTAAAAAAAAGAAAAGAAAAGAAAAGAATTTTTGTGTATCATTACTCAGAGGTCTAGTGGGAAACAATGGCAGACTCAGTACATTCAAAGAGCCCATAAAGGATTGTGAAGCCTGCAGGGATTAATGACAGTGAGTAAGGAGACACAAAAGGGGGGTGAGAGTTCCTGAAAACTGGCAAGCACTGACAGAATGGAAGAGGTACCACTGGGTGGGATTTGTAGCCACAGAATGAAATTCACACCCAAACTGATGAGACAGAGAAGGAGCAGAAGGGAATAAATACCCCAGCTTTTTTCTTTTTTGGTTCTCTGAGTTTTTGCTGGGGCCCCCCATTTGGTTGATCAGTGCTGGATCCCAGGGGGCACAAGGGCTAGGGCAGAGAGTGAGCGGAGAAGAATGCAATGCAAGTCAGGGGCAAGAGGCCAACAAAACATGAACAACACAATTTTATCTTCTCCTGCCCTGGTTTCCCTCCCATTCCTTCCCTACCTCCTCTCATTTTTACAAACTTCTAGAAAGCATACTACCTTCACGTGCTCGCCTCCCAACTGCACATTAACCCCGTGAATCCAGAATCCGCTTTCCCTCCTGCTCTAAAGCTGCTTCCAGCAAAGTCCCAGCAGCCATCTTGCTGCTCAGTCCAGGAGCAATTCTTCTTAAACCTGCTCCCACTTTGGGCACTCTTCTCTTCCCCTTCCTTGGGTTTTTGCACTCATTGTAAAAATCATATTCACAGCAAAACAAGCCAAACTACAAACACCATCCAAGACCAAAATGGTGGCTGGCCATACAATCCTGTATTCTACCTCAGATTTCTATGTGTTCATCTTTCCTTCTATTCCTTACGGAATTTCCACCAATTTCTTTCTCCTACCACGCTTCTTCCCCTTCCCTTCCCACCTCATCCAACTAAGGCTAGCGACGTTAGCAGCCTGGTGTGTGTTCTTCTGGATCTTTCTCCATGACCCATAAAAGTTTATGCAAAAATATATACACCCATCTATGATGATTTTAATGTGATGGGTTCTTTACCCAAAAAATCACTGAAAATAGAAGACGATATGTGTTTCTCTGCAACTGGCTTTTCTCCATTCCCAGTATAGCATGTGAATTCTTCTAAGTTGATGTATATGGTTAGAACTTATTTTGGATTACATAATTGCATGATATTTTACTCTATGCTGTCCAGATGATCTTCAGGGTTAATAGAGCTGCTCTGGCTGCTAGGTAGGTGTCCCCTCCTCCTTTTATTCAACATGAGCCCTTCTTTAGTCAAAAGCAAAGAACATTTAAAAGAGCCTTCAAATTCCTTCTGGAAATGCTCTCTCCTCTGATTTCTGACATCTCTCCCCTCTGGTTTTCTTCCTCGACCCACTCACATGAAATCCTCTTTCTCGGTTTCTCTCCTTTCTTTGCATTTATGTATTGATCAACTTTTTCAGTGATAACACTTCATCACGAACAACCCTAGAATATTAGTGGCTTATGGTCACAACATTTATCGGAAAAGACTGGTTTTACATCTCCAGTGCATCTTTGGTAGGTAGCTTTGCCTGGAGTCAAATTTTATTTGTATTTTTTTTTTAAAGATTTTATTTATTTATTTGAGAGAGAATGAGAGAGAGCACATGAGAGGGGGGAGGGTCAGAGGGAGAAGCAGACTCCCCGCTGAGCAGGGAGCCCGATGCGGGACTCGATCCAGGGACTCCAGGATCGTGACCTGAGCTGAAGGCAGTCGCCCAACCAACTGAGCCACCCAGACGTCCTTATTTGTATTTTTGTGTGTTATTTTGTTTCATGCAAATTCTTCCATGTTTTGATTTCTTCTATGCAAACAACAACTATTTATACATATAAAGTTGTTCCTAGAAACGGTGTAAGGTTCTATGATGAGGAACAAATGGGAAGCAAGCGTCATCTTTCTTCAGACATCATAAGGAGCTCAGGGCTGGATGAGTCCCCTCTCTCATCGTCCTAGAGGGCCCAGGAGACTTTTCCAACTTCACAATCAATTTTAATTCTTCAATAAATAAAAGCACTGTGTTTTGCTAATGTTGACTTTTATCATATGAAACTGATCAACATCATATCTCACTTAAGCCTGCAAAAGAACAAAAACACATTAATTAGAGTGTCTTGAGACAATATATAGCACACAGAAGTCAGTTTATATACTTTTGGTGAGGTATATTTAAATCTGCACCATAATGATGAGTATGGTGGGTGATGCTCCTTCCTGGAAAAGTAAGGTTGCCCAAATTTTAGGGGCAAAAAGAGGGTTTAGAAGGGTTCCAGTTGTGGAGTGGGAAATTCCTATGGTAGATAATACCAAGAGCTGGAGTGGTGGAAAAAATACAAGAAAGTGGAAGGAAACCAAGGCTCAGTAACAAGGAAAGCAGATTAAATCCCAGGTCAGTTGTGAGCCAGAATAGGGAGTTAAAGCAGAAGTTACAAAGCCAAGAATTGAGAACTCTGGGCAAGGGAGAGTCAGGGAGATGAGCAAAGGTCAGTTCTTCCAGAAATGCTCTCAAATACCAGGGCATCTCTGAGTGTGATAAAGGTCTTGGTCACTTTTATCTTTTGAATATTGCAGTATTTTAGATTGTCATAAATTCCCCATCAGAAGTAGAAAAATTGTGATGTCGTTTGATATTCACTTTTAAGTGACAAGTTTCCAAGTGATGGAATCCATGTTGGAGGATTATTTTTCCTCTAGTCTACTGCAACCAGATTTCTTCCCTCCAATGCCCAGTTACTTAAGTTGTCCTTGCAAAACAATAAATGCACCTGTTTAAACATAGAAGTTCTGCAAATAGTACATTGCCATTCCTTTTGCTAACATTGGTGTGTCCCTAATGTTCTGTGCTTTGCACCTCCTAAAATGATTCTGGCTGTGACTTTCAAATAGAAAGTCAAATAGAAAGTCAGAGCCAAGTCACTGTCATGGCCCTCTTCCTGTCCTCACACATAGAGGTGGCCCAGGACAGGGTCACAAGGAAAAGCCCCCAGAAGGTGTAATCTTAACAAAATCTTCCCAATGCAATGTAAGTATACTATGCATGAAACAGAAAGTTCCTGGTTAAAGAAAAAACCAAACTAATTTCTGGAGCACTGGGTTTGTCCAGTTTAGGGAATCAAGTTTAAAATTTAGTGCTGTATCTTCTTGCAGTTTTGCCAGTGTTTCTGTAACTGAGTACATAATCTCATTTGTACCCCCACTTTAGGGCCTGTAAGGTATGTGAAGCCTGGCCCAAGGCTCCTTGTCTTGTCACCTCTGTCTGCCCATCCCAGGTTAGATCTTATAAATCCCAGCTGGTAACTCATCTATATTAGTATGATGAGTTTGGCTGACCTCAAGGGTTAGGATCAACGCTATGAATTTATAGAGCCCTAAAATTAAAAAAAAAAAAACTGACTTAACATTTTTGGTGCATTTCTGATAGGTATATTGCCTTGGAGACATGTTTTATTTATGCTTTTGTTTGTTGGCTTATTTTACTCTTTTGCATGCAAATTCTTCTTTATGTTTTAATTTGCCTGGACTTGTTTTCAGGACCACATCAAGTCTAAAAGGGAAGCTTTTGACAAGGGCCTCTTCAATTTGATGGTTATAGACAGATAATCTGAATAAATTGTGTTAAGTGTATTAATTATCCGATACAGCAGTCTAATCAATTTCTCCAGGAGGTGGCCAATGTTCTCCCTTATTTTCTATTTGGAAGTCACAGCCAGAATCATTTTTTAGGAGGTGCAAAGCACAGAATATTAGGGACACACCAATGTTAGCAAAATGAATGGTAATGTACTATTTGCAGAACTTCTATGTTTAAACAAGTGCATTTATTGTTTCATAAGGACAACTTAAGTAACTGGGTATTTGAGGGAAGAAATCTGATTGCAGTAGACTAGAGGAAAAATAATCCTCCAACACAGCATCCATCTCTTGGAAACCCCATAATATATAATCTAGCACCTTAAATTACTTTAAAAGTGTATATATTTAAAGTGCTGTGTTTAAATTAACTCCAATAATATACCTTTCAATATAGCTTTTGAAGTCAACTTTTAAATTTCTATAATAGGGGAGCCTGGGTGGTCAGTTGGTTGGGCATCCAGCTCTTGGTCTCGGCTCAGGTCATGATCTAATGGGTCATAGGATAAAGTCTCACTTTGGGCTCCGTACTCAGTGGGGAGTCTGCTTGGGTATTCTCTCCCTCTGCTCCTTCCCCTGTCCTCTCTCTTTCTCAAATAAATAAATTAAATTAAATTAAAAGCTATATGTAATTCAAATCCAGGGGTTCAAGAAGGTATTCCTAATCAACACAAATGATATGAATCCTCACCACACACACAACCTACCTGTGCCATTTGGAGTCTTTATCCCTTTTTTTCATGTATTATTCTTGTTTATTTGCATCTCATCTACCAGAATTTAATCTCCATAAGGGCATGTATTAAAAGGGACACAAAGCTGTGAGTGACAGAAACCAGATTCCACTGACTTAATCAAACAAGGACTGTATTGACTCATGTCACTGGAATGCCAGGGGTATACTAGCTGAGAGAACTTGGAGAAAATTATGGGATGGGCTTCTATATTCTTTTATGTAAACTGGGGATAATAAGAATTTTTAAGAGAAAGAGATGACATAGTCATAGTCTAAGTCTTTATACTTAAAAAAAGATTAGGCATACATTGTCCACTAAAATATTATCCTATCAATATTTTTTTATTGTGTTTTGTTAATCACCATACAGTACATCATTAGTTTTTGATGTAGTGTTCCATTATTCATTGTTTGCATATAACACCCAGTGCTCCACGCAATACGTGCCCTCCTTAACACCCATCACCAGGCTAACCCACCCTCCCACCCCCCTCACCTCTAAAACCCTCAGTTTGTTTGCCCGAGTCCATAGTCTCTCATGGTTCATCTCCCCCTCTAATTGCCCCCCCTTCATTTTTCCCTTCCTTCTCCTAATGTCCCCCATGCTATTCCTTATGTTCCACATATAGGTGAAACCGTATGATAATTGACTTTCTCTACTTGACTTATTTCACTTAGCATAATCTCCTCCAGTTGTGTCCATGTTGATGCAAAAGTTGTGTATTCATACTTCCTGAAGGCTGAGTAATATTCCATTGTATATATGGACCACATCTTCTTTATCCATTTGTCTGTTGAAGGACATCTCGGCTCTTTCCACAGTTTGGCTATTGTGGACATTGCTGCTATGAACATTGGTTGCATATGGCCCTTCTTTTCACTATATCTGTGTCTTTGGGGTAAATACCCAGTAATGCAATTGCTGGCTCATAGGGTAGCTCTATTTTTAACTTTTTGAGGAACCTCTACACTGTTTTCCAAAGTGGCTGTACCAGCTTGTGTTCCCACCAATAGTGTAAGAGGGTTCCCCTTTCTCTACAACCTATCCAACATTTTCAAAAAATGGGCGGAAGATATGGACACTTCTCCAAAGAAGACATACAAATGGCTAATAGATACATGAAAAAATGTTCATCATCATTAGCCATCAGGGAAATTCAAATCAAAACCACAATGAGATACCACCTTACACCAGTTAGAATGGCAAAAATTGACAAGGCAAGAAACAACAAATGTTATCCTATCAATATTAAAATTATCATTTAAATTTAATTTTTTGAAGTTTAATATTTTACCATGAAAATATAAATGATCATTCATATAATAATATAATATCCACTGACTTGGGTTCAAATATATAAAATAATGTTTAATTCAATAAAATGAATTTTTTATAAAATGAAATTGAAAAGTGTTATTCAAGGAAATTCCATACTTGATCTATTTTTTTATAAATATATGTAACTCTTTAATGTTAAGGATGGGTTGATAATTTTGTCACTTGGTATAAATATTTAAAGGAGAGAGAAAAAGAACAATTCCATTTCTTTTTAAAGATTTATTTAATAGAGAGAGAGCCCGTGTGCAACTGGGGGAAGAGGCAGAGGGAGAGGGAGAGGATCTCAAGCAGACTCCCAGCTGAGCAGGGAGCCTGATGCAGGGCTTGATCCCAGTACTCTGAGATCAGGACCTGAGCCAAAATCAAGAGTCGGATGCTTAACTGACTGAGCCACCCATATGCCCCAGAACAATTCCATTTCTATTTACCCCTGACTCCAGAGAATTTAGAGGTAATATTGTGGTAGTGCTATCATTTGTATACATAATATCCAGAAAGAATAAATATTAAATCTATTCCTTCCCTTTTCTTCTCCTTCATGCCTCTCTATATTTCTCCAGAGGTGTCAACTCTGATATGTTTTGCTATTACAACACCCCCAGGAAGGTAAAAGGGATTGGCATGTTGACCTAAGGAAGCTACCTGTTGATGATATTTTGTTGTTATTTGAAGAGATAGAATAGGCCTAGAAACAAATCTAATCCTTCATAGTTGACTTAACAATAAATTTCATCATGTACAGCATTTGTTTTTATACATCAATAAAAATGAGATTGCAGAACACCATTCAGCTTATGAGCTGGTGAAAAAAATAAGCCCTACCACAGTACTTTGGTGTGCTCCTCCATCAAAAATAATTCTGGCAGGTGTTAAATTTTTTAAATTTTATTGCGGAAATAGTCTGGGCAACACCAAATTTGATCCCTATGCATGTTTTGGAAGAACCAAGAATAGAAGGGGGAAAGAAAAGAGCCCCAGGGTATTCTGGGAAAAGTTAAAATGTCTGCATCTTGGAAGAAACAACAGCAGCCGAGTGAGATATTCAAACAGGAGGCAATGAGCCAAGGCACCGTCATGGCCCTTTTCCTGTCCTTACACATAGAGGTGGCCCAGGTCTGTGTCACAAGAAAAAGCCCCTTGAAGGTGTGATCAATGTTAACTTAAGTAATCTTCTCATTGTCAAGCTTCATCTATTTCCATACTTTTAAACATTCCTACTAATAAGCCTCTAACAATGGAGAACAAACTCATATCTTCAAGTATGTGGAAATTAGCCCAAAGCAATGACATATCCTTTAAGCTTTATGTTTTATATTAGAAAGCAACTACATGGGGGTGCCTGGGTGGCTCAGCCAGTTAAGCGTCTGCCTCCAGCTCAGGTCATTATCTCTGGGCCCGGGGATTGAGTCCCACGTCGGGCTCTCTGCTCAGTGGGGAGTTTGTTCTCCCTCTCCCTGTGTGTTCTCTCTCTCAAATAAATAAAATAAAATCTTTTTAAAAAAGTAACTACATGTACACCTTAAATATATACATTTTTGTTTGTCAACTGTACTTCAATAAAGCTGGGGAAATGTAATTTACATGTTGGCTTTTGTACAATAGAAAAAACAGGCTTTCCTTAATGTCATGTGAAAATATTTACTCGAGTTTATTCCCACTCAACCGACTTTTCTACCAAATCTTTAAGTAAAAATTCATGCTGCACCTAGATTGGTGTGACTATCACTTTAATATCTGTTTCATATAACTATTCCAGAAGCACCAAGAGAACTAGAACAATGACTCATTTCTCCATTGCTGAATCCCTTGGGCTGAGGCAGTACCTGGCACAGAGTAAATACTTGATAAATGTTTGTTGAGTGAATGAAAGAATTAAGTAATTAGTATGCCATGTTTATCCTTTGGCTTCCCATTTTCCCAGTGCACAACCCCCAGAGGATGCGTACTTGCACTTGAAAAGCACTGCTCAATAGGATGTAAACTGAAGCCAAGATTCGGAATTCACAGAGACAAATTAATAGAACAATTTTCTTTTCACTTCTGTGATTTTATTAGCTGAATTATGGGTGCGGCTTATTTCATGGATCAGATGACCGCGCCTTCTAGGTCTATGGACTCAGTACTCGGCAATTAGCCAGTTAATATGATTAATGCAGACAGTAAAAATGAGCATCAGCGTAGGCACAGGGGTCTCATGTTTCTGAGACTAGGAAACCACATCAAATCTGTAGAAGAAATATTCTTTAGAAGGAATTAAGCTCCAGAGGATACCTGTTCCTCTCCATTGCCTCCATATGTCTTCTGCCCTCGAGTTCCCTCTCCTGAGCCTGGGGTCGATCAATATTTTTGCAGATCTTCATTTTCAGTCATATGGCAGATATGCTGTCAGTATGAATTACCTCTAATTTCTTGAGCATTAGAAAGATGAGGCTAATATTACTGTTAAAACCTGATGGCAAAGTACTGACTAAACAGTGAGCATGATGACCCGTGGTCATAGCAGAAAGAAGAGAATTGCTGATTTAAATATCCTTTGACTTCAGAAATGCTCACTTTTAAGTGCAAGTTGCCTTAAAGAAATTCAACACCGAAATCAAATCAAATCAAATCATACAATAAAATCAAATAAAGTAAAAAATAAAATACATGATATAAAATACAAAATAAAATAAAATAACAGCTAAGGGAGTTTTTGCTTCCTTTCACTGAGGACATCTTAGGTGCTAAGTGATTGATACATTAACCTATTTACCCCTCACAGCAACCCAAGGAGGGGAGTCATTTGTCCTCTGCACTGAAGACAGGACAGGAAGGTTTGGAACAGTTAAGCTCAACATAGCAGGTAAACCTGCACCAGGTAAACCCTTGGCAGAACAAGGGTCTCAGTGCAGATCTGCCTGGCTCAAAAACCTGAGCACATTAATCAGATACTCATTGTGACTCTGTGTAACAAGTCCAAGAAAATGAGATGGACAAGACTTAGAACCATCACGTGAGTGTGAGACTTTGGCACAAAGAGAACATGAATATTCTGGTAAATGTGGCCTAATGGGAATGGCCATGAATTTGGATTGGAACCAGTTCTAATCATCTGAATAAAACAGAGTGAAGTGCTGTCACACAAACCTCTTGGGTGAGTTTTAATATCTGCAAACACCACCACTAGTCTCTCATTGTACTAAGAAAGCTTGCTATTGAAATAATATGATTTGAAAGTTTTAGTTACAAGTCCCCATTCTAAATGCCCATCAGCATGACTGGTTGGTTTGTCAACTTGGGTGAAATTTCACCAGTGGGTTAAGACTCCTTTGCATTTTTAAATCTCTCTTCACAATGCAAAAATTTCCCATGAAAGGCAAGACATAATTCTTTAAAGACCATGTTCCCGTTTTTAAAACCAATCCTTTGGAGTGATGTCTATATGCCAAGAATCCTAATTTATACAACCTCAAGTGGGTTTTTATCACCTCCATTTGCAGAAAGGTAAAGAGATTTTCTCAAGGACATGCAGATAAGATGTGATAGAGCTCAGATGTTAACCCAGGTCCTCGGCTTTTCCCATTATAAATCATCATGGCTTGTAAGGGAATTTAGAAGTAAGTGCTCTACTATAGCCTTAGAAAGTGGGGCACTGAATAGTAAGTTTTGATAAGATTTATCAGTAGAAGATGAGAACCTGACAAGGATATGTTTTCAGGCAATAGTTGCAGGGGCAACATGAAGATCCCAAAGGCTGACTTTAAATGAGAAGCCAACTCTAATTGTATCTCAGATTTGGAAAAAAAAAAAAAAATCCAACTATAAGGCTTAGGGGCAGTGGGGGTGGTAATTACACTGCAGTTGACCCTTGAAAAACATGCCTTTGAATTGTGCGGTCCACTTATATATGGATCTTTTTTTTATACATACAGTACTGTAAATGCATTTTCTCTTCCTTATGATTTTCTTAATAACATTTTCCTTTCTCTAGCTTGCTTTATTGTAGGAGTACAGTATATAAGACATGAACATGCAAAATATGGTTAAATCTATTGCTTATGTTATCAGTAAGGCTTCTGGTCAACAATAGGCGATTAATAGTTAAGTTTGGGAGGAATCAAAGGTTTTATGTGGATTTTCGATTGTGTGGGGTGTCAGCATCCCTAACCCCTGTGTTGTTCGAAAGTCAACTGTATATTGAATAAAATGTTTTATCGGCAAAGATGGCTTCCATTTTGAGCAATTCAATTTCAAAAAGTTAGCCTTCCCTTCAGGAGGGGATGCGTGGAAGAACGTGTATAAGAAAAATGAGAGGGGCGCCTGGGTGGCTCAGTCGGTTAAGCGACTGCCTTCGGCTCAGGTCATGATCCTGGAGTCCCTGGACCGAGTCCCGCATCGGGCTCCCTGCTCAGCGGGGAGTCTGCTTCTCCCTCTGACCCTCCCCCCTCTCATGCTCTCTCTATCTCATTCTCTCTCTCAAATAAATAAATAAAATCTTTAAAAAAAAAAAGAAAAGAAAAATGAGAGAAGACGGGGTTACATAAAATAATTATGTAAGAAAATCATATTATGTGCCAGTGTGATGCGAAGAGCTGTGTGGTTGCCAGGTAGGTGAGGGTGAAGTGTGGTGTGATCCACATGGCAGCGATAGCTACACACAGAGTGGTGAGACCCCTGGGGGAGTGGGAGGAGGGGGACTACAGCACATCAGATACAGACATTGGGAAGAAAGATGAGAAGGAGTTGCAGAGACAGGTGCTTTAGGATACCTACCAGGATGGAGTCCAGTCATCCAAGTGACGGTGTAACATTGTCAACAGAGGTTGTGAATACATTGAGACTGGAAAGTTGGTCAGACATTCAGACTAGAACTAGTTACAATTAGGGATCATTTTAACTAAAAACATAAAAAGAAGTAGCTTTCAAGTGAGACACTACAACTCCATTTTGGCACCTCTTTCCTTTGAAGGTGGAGATGCTCTGACTTCAAATAAAAATCTATGTTTTCTTGATCATGCAATTTTCCAAAGCCCTCTACCGAGTGTAAAACAATTATGTTTTTCCCAAACAGCATTAAGAGGCAATTTCCCTATGCAGTGGATGCCCACTGAACTTTGTCACTTCTCCTTTTATTCACTGCTACCTTCTCCTGACTTTTTACGAACACAGACTTGAAGATCATTCTCTTCGTCTCTCCAAAGGCCCTATTTTGTTTCTCAGTAGCTGAAGTTCCCTTACAAAGCTGCACTTTGACCATTATTACTGACACTCTTAGCACCAAGTCAGCATTTAAGGCAGCCTAACCAGGGGCCCACTTCCTCAGCCTACACTTCAGGAGGAAAAGGCAGACCATAGCAGGAAGAATGTGCTGTGGATTGTATGTCACTGCTCACAGGAAGCCAGAAGGTACTTTTTCTTTTCACAGAATCAATGTCCACATTTTCCTTCTACTCTTTCCTTCCTTTACTCTTATAAGGTCAAATTGCAGAGACAGGCCAAAACATAAATAGAGACAAAAAGAAAGATTATGATGGTTGGCCTTTATTTTATTCTTTTCCTCCTCTTGATGATTTTCCCCCTTCTTTTCGAAAATTCCTCCTCTAAAATGTGCCCTGAAATTGAACTTGATGGATGATAGAGTTAGTGATTTATTATTCCCTGGCAAAAGAACATTTTTCCTTTCAGATACGTGTCTTTAGAAGTCCTATTTTAATGTCCACAGACACCCCACAGATAGATTGAGAAAGAGAATATCTGCAAATGCCCAGTTAGAAAGTTTTGTGTGATCAAAGGAGTTCAAAGGCAAATCAGGGTCCCCAGGAAAAGAGTGGGGGAAATGATATAGACCAAAGCTTGTTCCACTCAAACCAAGTGAAGGGCAGAGACTTTGAGGATAAGGGACAGGAAGGAAGAAACCAAGAAATGAGGAGATCAGCTCACAATTGTGCTAGAAAAACTAACAGCTGCAAAAGAGGAGGCAATTTAGGGATTTCTGAATAAGATTGATGAAAACAATTACTCAGATCTCCCCCATCCCTCCACTGAAATGCATAAAGGCACATTAAAATGTGGGGAAACCACTTTTGCAACTGGGGGCTTCAGAGGGAGACCACCAGCAGGTAAGGAACTTTGAGTTTTTCCCAGTAAAATTATAGAAAGAACTAGACACAGCAGGCAAACTCCACCTACATTACTCCACCAACTCTAAGAAATATCTTCAGGGTGAAAGCGTAGAGAATAGGGCACAAGCCTGTTAACATCACCTAACTTGGAGAAAGAAGGGCTGGACCCAAAATCAGGGCATGTTCTATGAACTCCCCTTGAAACTACAACTGTAGAAAGTAGACGGGGTGTCAATGTCAGGGTGATACCTGGTGCCACCGCTGTAATGGGGGGAAAGAAGGTAACTGATACCTTTGGGGGCTCCAATTCCTCACCTCTCTCCATACCCACATCTGTGCCATGGAATATTGCTGCCTCCCTCCCATGCCCATCCCTTCGTGGACAGAATAAATCACCAGAATAAGTCACCAAATTCCTGGCTTGGAGTGTGGCCATGCAACTATGTTTGGCCAACAGGACGAGGCAGTAGAGCTAATGTGCAATTCTCAAATTAGACCTTACCAGACTCCTGTGATTCCTTTTGCTTCTCATATTTCTGCCTTCCCCAGGGACAGAACACACCTAGAGCAACATTCTAGTCCTGGCATGCGGAGCAAAGCCAACTCTCCTCAGCCAGACTGCAGCCTAGATCAACCAATGCATATGTTCAAAAGCTAAATAAATACTGTTTGTTGCATGCTGTTGATATTTTATGGGTGTTTGTTACACAGCAATAGATGACTGGTACAATACACAGGGGGTTTACCTGTAAGCCAGCAGGAAGCAGAACCAGAGACCTCAGTGGCCTAGACTTGTTAGGTGATTATGCAAAATACATGGCTGAAGAATTTGAGGACAAGGAGTCCCAGCAGGTAAATTCATCAAAACCAGAGAAATCGGGCCCAGCAATGAGGAAGGGAGTTCAGAACGGATTTCCTTCCCATTGCTCTGGATGGATGAAAGGCTGACCCACTAACTCATGCAGATTAATATCAACGGTATTTATGTGTTTATTTTCTCTGGGCTCATTTGTTTGACATGACTTCAACAAATATGTTTGAATGCACCTCCTAGGTATTGAGAAAATGCTGAGCCTTAAGCAGAAATGGGCCTAGCCTTCAGAAAAGGCTCATGACCAGCATCTTCAAAAAGCATGCATTGTGTGTGAGGGTTTTTTTGCCAGTCACCATAAGCAGAGGACAATGGAGTAAATTTCAGACAATTAGGATAGCAATTAATATCACACAAGAATTGTCTAGAGAAACTATGCATTACGCATTTGTGAAGGCAATAAAGGATTCTCAGTTCAGCAAAAGAAAGGTTATGCCACTCATGTTTTCTTCCTTAAAAAAAAAAAATACTGAAACATCTATTGCAGTCAGCCAAGAATAAGGAATACATGGAAAAATTTAGGATTGGCATTAAGACCATTCAAGCATAGAAGAGTATCTAAATAATTTAATTACTAAATATATAAAAATAAAAACTAAAATTGTCATTTATTTCTAAAAATATAAAAATAAGAAATAGGAAAACATATACAGAATCTGGCCTGTTATACAAAATTTTGCTGACCTTTATTGTATATTAATGAATTGGAAACTCTTAGTTAAATGGATGATATTTTCAGAAAATACATATTTCTGAAATTTATCCAAGGGGGTAAAAATATAGTAAAAAAACAAAAGGAAAACAATGGGTGATAATACAGTCGTTAAATGAATCCATCTCTAGGGGGCTTTGTGACTAATTTACTCAAATTCCCAATGTACAATCTGCTCTAGAGCAGAGCAAAAGAACAAAAATATTTCTAATTAATTTTATGAAGCATAACTTTGAAATCAAAGCTTAACAAAGTTTTATATGAGAAGACACAAGGTATCAATCTCATATGTTAATACTGACAAAAAAAATTAGTCAATTCAGCACATCACTACATAAGAAGCATTTTATGCCATGAAAGAAGGTTGATTTCAAGAATGTTAAGAAGCTTCTATTTAATATCATTTAAAGTAATTGATTGATTGAAATGCCTAAAAAGGCACATTAAGATGTGGGGAAACCATTTTTATAGCTGGAGATTTCAAAGATGCTGTCAGTGGGTGAGAAACTATGAGGATTTTCTGTCAGGAAAATTATGGAGAGAACCAGAATTCAAGAAGGGATACCCACTAACTAGGAAAAAGTAGAGGTACTGTTTTGACCATTTCAGCACATTCTTAGGAAGGAAGTGGGGTGGGGGAGAAACATAAAATTAAATCTGATAAGTAAAAGACATTTGGTAAAATTTAACATCATTATGATCTTTAAGTTGGAATAAATACTTTCTTAACGAGAAAAACAACATTAGGGGCACCTGGGTGGCTCAGTCGGTTGGGCGTCTGCCTTCAGCTCAGGTCATGATCCCAGCGTTCTGGGATTGAGCCCCGCATCAGGCTCCTGGCTCCACGGAAAGCCTGCTTCTCCCTCTCCCTCTCCCTCTGACTGCCGCTCTGCTTACTTGTGCTCTCTCTCTATCTCTCTGTCAAATAAATAAAGTCTTTAAAAAGAAAAGAAAAGAAAAGAAAAACAACATCAGACTCAATGCCAAAACATTTGGGCATTATCACTAAAATTAGAAGCAAGCCAAGGAACCACTATTATACAAAACTGTTCAGGAAATTCCAGCCAAGGCAGTAAGACAGAATAGAAAGATGAGACTTCCTGATACATTGTACAGCTGTTCTTGTTAGTAATAAACTGGTTTCATCTCTGCTCCAGGATTCTTGTATCTTCTGATAGCAAACTGTCTTCCAAAGTGGCTGCACCATTTTGCATTCCCACCAGCAATGAATGAGAGTTCCTGTTGCTCCGCATTCTCATCAACATTTGGTGTATTCAGGGTTCTGGATTTTGGCCATTCTAATAGGTGTGTGGTAGTGCCTCGTTGTTTTAATTTGCACATCTCTGATTGATATATGATAAGGAGCATCTTTTCATATGTTTACTTACCATCTGTGTATCTTCTTTGGTGAGGTGTCCGTCAAGGTCTTTGACTCCTTTTTTAACCAGGTTGTTTTTCTTATTGTTGAGATTTGGTTCTTTTATCAGATATATCTTTTGAAAATATTTTCTCCCAGTCTGTGCCTCAACTTTTTATTCTCTTGACAGTGTCTTTCTCAGAGCAAAAGTTTTAACTTTAATGAAATCCAGCTCATCAATTCTTTCATGGATGGTGACTTTTGTGTTGTATCTAAAAAGTCATTACCAAAACCCAAGGTCATCTAAATTTTCTCCTACATTATCTTGTAGGAGTTATAAAACTATAAAGTTTTGTGTTTTATATTTAGGTTTGTGATTCGCTTTGAGTTCATTTTTGTGATGCGTGTAAGATTTGTGTCTAGATTAATTTTTTTTTGCATGTGGATGTCTGGTTGTTCCCAGTATTACTATTTTTACATGAAAGTTAACAAAAAAATAATAAATGGAAAATAATTAACACATATCCATGTAAATACCATCTAGATTTTATATATGTAAACATGTTGCTCTAGGGGCAGCCTCTCTCTCTCTCTCAATAAGCATATATATATATACATATATATATACTAATAGATCCATTTCTTCATAACTTCCCCTTCACCTCTCCCTCTCTAAAAACAAGAAAATCTTCTCTTTTGTGTTTACCATTCCCATGCACTTTTTTTTACTTTTACTACATATGTATATATCCACAAACAATATCCAATTTTGTTTTGTGTGTTTGTAAAATTTACATAATAGTATCCCTGTAAAGTATCTTTTTGCAGTTTGCCTTCTGTTGCACAACATTATGCTTTTGAGAGTTACCCAGGTTGATACATGTAGATCTGGTTCATTCATTTTATCTACAGAAAAGTATTCTATGAACAGACTACAACTTATTTCTCCACTTTCCAATCAAGGGACAGCTAGGTTGTTTCCACAAATACTAGTGTCATTTTCCAAATGGAGAAAATTGGGCTCAAATACAGCATAAACATTAAAAGGTAGTAAGAAAATGTCTACTTTGCACTTTATAGGCAAAGAAAGATGGTCATTTGGATTGACAACAGTGGTTAACCATGTCTGAGAGTTTTCCACAACAAACTAAATTTACCTCCTAGTTATTATCTCCCTTGGAAGTTAATAGAAGGTCAATTACCCTATAACAGTGTAATTGATGGAGGTTGGCAGTATTCAAACATTTTTTCTTTTTTCTTTTTTTTGCATACTAAATGGAATTGTTTCCTTTGTAAGATTCAAAATCCTACTGAAGCCAGTTTCCTCCTATTCTCCCCGTGTCCTTGCACATATAGGAAAAGGAAGACAATCTCTTCCAGAGCCAATCTTGAGGTATTTATTAAGTAATGATAGGCAATTGTTGGAGTTTTCCAAGTATTTCACTTACTGCGAATAATATCAGTTAATGTACAGCAGCGATTCTCAACTGGGGGGCTGGGGGTTGGAAATTTCTTCCTCCCCATCCCCTGGAAACATTTGGCAATATCTGGACACATTTTTGGTTTTCATGACTGGGGTGGGGAGGATGCTACTGGAATCCAGTGGGTAAAAACCAGGGATGCTGCTAAACATCCTGCAATGTGTAGGACAGCACCCCCTAACAGAGAATCATCCTGCCTCAAATGTCAAGAATGCTGAGGTTGAGAAATTCTGATTTAAAGATTCAGAAGCCGAAATTATACACTTCAGCTGCTGTCTTTATTCCAAAACTGCCAGATTAAGGCCTGACTTGGCACCAAGTTTCCTGGGGGAAATACATTGTTATAAGGCAGATGGAATGTTCTGTTACCTTTCTACCCCTGCCCTGTTACCTTTCACAGATGGCTTTAATTCCTCTCTTACCTCCCTTTACATAACTCCAGGCTTCCTTTGAAAGCTCATTCAGCTCTAAGTCTATGTATCCTTTGGAGATGAAGCCTTCTCAGCTTTTTTTAGATGCACAAGTGAGCACATTTCACCTTTTAGAGTTTATTTTTTTCCCCTGAGGTTGTTCTCTCCAGCCACTGAACTAACCTCCAGACAGCAGCAACACCTGGCTGACTCCACAGCGGGGAACAGGAAGGACTTTTTGCTGTACGGTAAGAATTCAGGGTGTCCTGTCCAGACTAGTCAACCAGTCTGTTGAAGTCTGGCTTCATTTGATTGAATCCAACCTTCTGAGAAGGTGGCACTGGGACTGATAGCATTAACTGTAATTCCAAATGCATGTCCAGAAACACCTGTTGGTGAGAAGTAGGAGCAGAGCATCATGATGAGGCAAGAATATCATTGACCTGTGCTGACTTCTCCTACTAACTAGCTGTGTGACCTTGGGCAAGTCACTGCCAAAGTAAGGTGAATCACAAAATAGACAACTGGAAGTTTGCAAAGGCACCCAAAAGAGGAAGAAGAAGAAGCTCATCTTTGATGGACTTCACAATCTGGCATCCTAAAAATAAGCTGTTTAGATTTCACTGTTCGTATAAGTTTTACTTTAGCTTTAAATGGCACAATATTTTCAGTGTTTAGGATTTCTAAAGGTCTTAGTGTAGTCTTGGTTGTGAAAGATGCCAGATTTCCAGACTCCAGGGTTCTATCTTCAACTATTTCAGCATTCATATTAATTATAAAGACTGGAGAATTCTGACCCATCCTTTCATTAAAATGATAATAATAATAATAATAATTCTAAGTACCTATTATGTACCAAGCACTGAGCTAGATCCTGGAATTTACAGAGATTAATAATACTACAAAATACAGACCAATTATTTATTTGTTAATCAGACATCCCTTGATCCCCAGTCTGTGTGAGACAATATACACATCAGTGAACCAAGCAGAATTTTTGCCTTTGGTGATGTCACAGTCTGGTGGTAGGAACAGATGGGCAAGGACCCAGGATTAATACAATGTTAGAGAGAGGCACAGGGTATTATAGAATTACAGAGCAAGAATTAATAAAACCCCTTGAGTGAAGGAGCCTTCCGTAGGAGATGGAATCTGATTTCTGAGAAAAATAAACTATATCAAAGTTTAATGGAATCCCATACTAGCTTGTTTGCTTCTGTCCTTTTAATGAATATTTATGGAGCACCTACCATGTCATAGGCACTATGAAAAGTTTCAGGAATTCAGAGGACAGATAGTCTCTACCTTCACAAAACTTACTACATGCAAGTTCTTATCTTACAAGTCAAGGTTCCCGCTGAGATTTTTAAATATTTTCTATTCTATACGTAGATATATTCCACTTAAGTCTTTTCAATGGCAATTGCCAGAATGGGAAGCCAAGCCTCCTGGTTACCATTGGGCATTTTTCTACATCATCATATCGAATTCCAGAGTGGCTTGGATTCTTCAAAAGAGTTCTGTTTCGAAGACTCCAACCATCCCTTGAGGATGGCTGGCCTTGTAGCTTTCACCGAGTCTATGTTTAGGGATTGCAATCCTACTACCCTCTTATGTGACCATAAACTGCCAGAAAAGTATTCTCCTGTGGGCTACTCCTACAATGTGGGTGCTTTCTCAGTCACTGACGGAATTTGTCAGGTGACATGGTTCTAATGACCTTTGGTCTTCAGTCTTCAGTAATTTACAAATTATCAGACTATTCATTCCAGCAATTGTTTTCAACATTATATTTTCCTTAGCAATGTTCTCCTTCAGGTTCATATCACTTATTGCTTTTTTTCAATTGGGTACCTCAGATCATCTTTCCTGGGACCACACACTTAATAACTGACAATTACTATTATTAACATCACTTCTCCCTTAACGCATGTTTCTGTGCAAATGTTAGGAAGAAGTAACTAATACCAAATAGAGTACTGGGTCAAGAATCAAAGAAGACTTCTCAACCATGTGACATGCTGGGGATACAGAGTGAAGAAGCCAATGTTCTCATGCTCACAAGCTCACATTCTTGCTGGGAACAAAGACTCTAACCAGGCAGACCAATGGATGCATTAGATTATTTCAATGAAAATTTTTCCAAATACAATTACTAAGTAGTATAGTATGATAAACAGTGATTGAGGGACACAGAGCACTGCCTTATAGAGGGAGGGAAGGGAAGGCCTCTCGGAAGAGACCATTTTAAGATGGAACTTGAACGGTGGGACGTAACTGGTAATGCCCTCATCTTGGGGACGATTATTCCAGGCAAGAGGAATGGCAACAGCCAAATCCCTGGGGTGGCAGCAAATCCCCAAATATTTGAGAAGCAAAAAGAATAACTCTGAAGCAAGGATAGATTGAATGTGGAGACGGTTAGGAGTTGAGTTTTGAGGGGCAAGCAAGGGCATGATTATTAGGTCCAATTAGATCAAAGCAGGGGTTTTAGGAGTTTTGTGTTTCTTATTGTTTCCTTCCTTCCTTTAACTTTTTCTTTTTCAGGCTAGAAAACCTTGGTTTGTTTGTTTGTTTGTTTGTTTGTTTTACAATTCTTTTCCAAATGACCTATTTTCTATCACTTTAACCAATTCTATTTTTTCCCTTCTTCGTTGTTTGGAGGACAGAATAGAACACTTAAACTTTAACAAGGGCCTGACAATTGTGAAATATATTGAAAGAATCTATTCCCAGCCCTTACCCATCAGATTCCATTACAATAGCCTAAAGTTAATTAGCTTTCTTCTCCAGCTTTATTGAGGTATAACTGACATACAGCACTATATAAGTTTAAGGTACACAGCATAATCATTCGACTTATTTTAACAATGGGGTTAGGTCCAAATAAATCCATCATAAGCTGAAAATATCTTAATTCGAAAACACATTTAATACATTTAACCAACCAAACATCACAGCTCAGCCTAATCTACCTTAAATGCGCTGAGAACACTTCTGTTAGCCTACAGTTGGGCAAAATCATCCAACACAAAGCCTACTTTATAATCAACTGTTGACTATCTCATGTAATTTATCAAATACTATGCTAAAAGTGAAAGAATGGTTGTATGGGGACAGAATGGTGGTCAGCGTCCAGGTTGTTTCATCTCATGATCATATGGCTGACTAGAAGATTCTGCTGTCCAGCATCACAAGAGAGCTGGGAAGAGATCCAAATTCAAAGCCCAAGTATAACTTCTACTGAATGTGTTTGGCTTTCACATCATTGCAAAGTCAAAAAATTAAGTCGAAACATCATCCCTAAGTTGAGGCCATCTGTGTTGTGAAATAATTACTACCATAATTTAGTTAACATCCATTATCCCATATAAATACAAAAAAAAGGGGGCGCCTGGGTGGCTCTGTCGATTAAGTGTCTGCCTTCAGCTCAGGTCATGATCCCAGGGTCCTGGGATCGAGCCCCACATCAGGCTTCCTGCTTAGCGGAGAGCCTGCTTCTCCTTCTCCCTCTGCCTGCCTCTCTCTGCCTACTTGTACTGTCTCTCTATCTCTCTGTCAAATAAATAAATAAATAAATAAATAAATAAATAAATAAATAAATAAA
>NW_023270490.1:5906873-5951803 GCF_011800145.1 Mirounga leonina
AAATAAATAAATAAATAAATAAATAAATAAATAAATAAATAAATAAATAAATAAATAAATAAATACAAAAAGAAGAAGAAAATGGAAAAAAAATGTTTTCCTTGGGATGGGAACTCTTGGGACCTACTCTGACCACTTTCCAACATGCAACAACGTGTTATCTGTTGCCTTATCACGTTGTACATTACATCCCCAGTACTGACTTACCTTACAACTAAGTCTATACCTTTTGGACCTTCATCCACTTCCTCCTCTTCCCTCCCCCGCCTCTGGTGACCACAGATCTGATCTTTTTTCCTATGAGTTTGGTTTTTCCTTTTGAACAGGGGAATGATGTGACCTGACTTTGATTTCTTTTTGGGTTCTTTGTTTTTTTTTTATGTTTTTTATGTTTCTGATTGCTGGCTGCTGGAGATACAATGGACAGGGCTGGAAACATGTAGGCCAGCCATCATCACTGGGGACATGAGGGTTGCCTGAACAAGGGAGGTGGCTGTAAAGATGCAGAGAAGTGGGTGGATACAAGCCATATTTTGGAAGAAGAGATGGTAGTGCTGACAGTTTGAGGAGGAGGATTAGGGAACAGAGCAGAATCAAGGATGAGTCCAAGGAGTCTTACTTGACCAACGAAGTGGGCATTCACTGAGAAGTGGAGATGCTAAAAAGACAACAGGTTTGGTCTAACCTTGAACCTGCTAAGCTCGCGAAAGATGCCTCCTAAGTATCTTCATGGATGTCCCATAAAATGCAGTTGAATGTGAAAGTCTGGGCTCTGGAGGGAGGACTCAGGACTTGAGACAGAACCGTGAGAGCTGTCTGAAGAGCCAGAAAATCTTGGAGGCCCCGAATAGAATTTCTCAAGCAAGAAAAAATTAGGAAGTGCATTTAAAAATTTAAACTCACCAGGTTCTTCCCAACAGCAACAACCTCCAGGCAATGGGGCTGTTTGTTGTCAAGCGAGAAAAAAAAAAAGAATCCTCCTTTCAACCTAAGTCTGTCCCTCAAGCAAGAGCCAAGACTAGAGTCTATTCTGTGCTGAGCGATTCTGACAATGCGGAATTCCAACAATGCCTGTGCTTTCAGGCAGACTTCATGTGTTTAACATTTGTTGTGAATGGAGCCCTGAAATTTTACCACCTTCCATAAACATTTATTGTTTTTCTGGGTTTCCGACTCAAAGCCGAAAGTACTAGTGCTCTATCATATATTCCTATAAGTATGTCAATGTCAAAGACACAGACCATATTAAGCATGTGAGCCAACATCAGTAGGTCCCGAGAGAAAAGAGGCTTAGACAGGAAGAGGCAGGAGCCATTGTTCCCTACAACTATTTTTATTACTCAGCTAGTGGAATTTTCACCATCCTTATTACATTTTTCTATTCAGCTTCAACAAGCTTTGCAGACCACATAGTTAATACAAATTCTAGCAACATATTTTACTTCCCCTTTTATCCTACAACTCAAACCTTATTACTTGTTCATTGTATTGCAGTCGGGATTTAGATTTTTATAACATTTTCTCAAATGCTGGGCACTTTATACGTTTATGACTTTTATTGAAAATCAATAAATTTTATTCACCCATTATTCAGCAGGGGACACAGCTTGTGGAATACACTATGCTATTACCGTTAACTTTTCAATCCAGGGAAAATTTTAAATTAAAAAATTCCTAGTGTAAGTCAGGAATGAGGAGAAAGAGAATGGGGTGGTGAGATTCAGGAATAAAGCAGAAAGAGTCATGAGTACGACAAGAGTTTGCTTTTCTTCGGTATGTGTCAAATCATATGAATCAGTAGGGCTGTCAATTTCTTTCAAAAATTATTGGGAGGGTTAGTTTAAAACAGTGTTTTTCAACTGGGATGATTTTTTTCCCTCCTCACCAGGGGACTCTTGACAATGTCTGGAGACACTTTTGATTCTCACAACTGAGGAATAGGTTCTACTGGCACCTAGAAGGGCGAGGCCAGGAATGCTGCTAAATACCCCCCCAATGCCCAAGACAGCCCCTGTAGCAGAGAATAATCCAGCCCAAATGTCAGTAGTGCCAGGGTTGAAAAACCCAGGTTCAAAACATGGGGCTTACTGATTTTGCCCCGGTCACCCTAAGCTGTATCCTTAAGAAGAATTTTATATTTTTTGTATGTATTCATATATATATTTTGCAAATTTCAAATAAGTTATTAAAAATGCTTTCTTATATAGCTGCAAAATGGCTAATGATATTATCTAACTCTTGGCGAATATGAATAATCTAGTAAGACTGATTTATCAAAATGCCAGTGAATGTTCAAAGTTGACTTCACTAGACATACTTTATAAACTGATTAGGGGACTCAACTTCAACCCTTCAAAATAGTCTTACATTGCACACACAGGGGGTGGGGTGGGAACTTGCTGAGGATGTATGTATTTAACCTTGGTTTCTTCATAAATAAACGATTGGCTGATTGACTGGCAAAGAGTTTTGTTAGTTTAACAAATGGAATTGAAAATGGTTAATTTATTTACTGCTTTAACATTGCAAATCTCCCAGTTTTATTTAATTTGTTCAAGTACTTGCATATCGTTTTAGGATGATCACCTACTACTTATGCTTTAAGGTTATATATAATATATTGTGTTTTATTTATCTTATTATTGCCTTGCTCTTATGCTAATTTTAGGAAGTGACCAGTTTGTCCAGAGCAGATATTAGAAGATATTAGAAGATGAAGTTCTTCAAACTTTTCAAAAGCACAAATTTGTGCTTCTCAATTATTAATGCAGCATGTGGCGTTACAAATGGTTGATGAGATCTTCAATTCATACAAGCACATTCAGTAACTTAGTCATTGATCATGAAACAACACACAGACTATTTTACCTTTGTCTCTCGCTTCAACTTTCTACTTCAGTTAATACCATTTCCAGACATATTACTGTACCTATTAAAAAATAAGTAATTGTTTTTTGCAGGGCTGTGTAATTTAATTGAACTAGGATATGTGTCTTTCTTGCAGACTAATTAGGTTCTCAACCACACTTCTATGTGATGAGAATATTAGGACTTCAAACACAAAAATCATCCACATGGTTAGCTGCAAAGTCTGGGGAAGGAGTAGGATGTGCTGATGGTTCTTAGGAGCTAGAGCTTGACAACAGAGGGGAAGGTAATGCACATATTTTCCAGTGTTGGGATTTCCCATAATATTTGTGCCATGTGGTCGCTCGGCACATGTTTAAAAAGAATCAGTGGAATTCCCTTCATTTCCTGCCTACCTAGACTGCTATTTATCCTCAGACTGCTTTAGCTTTTGATTATTCTCACACTGAGCAGAAAAGCCTGACTCTTGAAACTGTTTACTCTTTGACTAAAGGCTAGATAGAAGCTACTTGATTAGGCTGGGATTGAATAATTTGTTAGTTCAGCCCTAGCCTTTGCGCTGACCCAGCTGGAACCAAGTGACACCAACAAGTACTCCCTTCTGAGGCCTGCCCAGGGGCAGAGGCTTGAGCAAAGAAAGTTGTCTTTGATTTAAGCCACGAAGTTTTGGGATGGTTTGTTATACAGCAGTCGCTAACTAAAACAATTAAACTAACATTTTTTATCATCCATTTAACAATTATTTATCAAGTGCCTAATTAGTGTCAGGACTGTTCTAGATGCTAGGTATTTCGCTGTGAAAAAGACAAATCTTTCTCATGGAGGTTGTATTATAGTGGGGATAGATAAAAATAAATAAACATACAGAGAGTACAGAACATAAATATCAATGGCTAATGCTGGAAAGAAAAATAAAAAGCAGAGGCATAGAGATTGCCAGAGGTGAGGAGGGATACTATTTTGCATAGGGTTGTTTGGGACAGAGACCTTGGTGAAATCAAGGAGCAAGTCAAGTTGATGCCTGGGGCTAGAGTGTTTTAGGCAGAAGGGAAGCAAGGGTGAACATCCTGAGGCAGGCATGTGTCTGGTATATCCAAGGGAAGGCAAAGAGGATGGGGTGACCGCAGTACAGTGGGTAGAAGGGAAAAATGGTCAGGGACTAGGTCAGAATGAATGTTGGAGGCCAAGTTATAAGAGCCTTGAAGAGTCAGCATTGCCTCGTGTGTGAATGGGAAGCCAGGGAGGGTTTGAATGAAGTCGTGACTGGTATGACTTACATTGAGAAAGATTACTAATGAGGACCCAGGGTCAAGTCAGGACTTACATTTAGAAGGATGACTAGTGGTCCTCCATTTAGAAAGACCAAGGGTAGAATCAGGAAGACCTTTTAGGAGGTCACTGCCAAGAGTAGAGGGGAGAGTGGCTGGTGGTCTGGGGAGGCTGGCAGTAGTTGAAGTTGTAAGAAGTGGTCATATTAGTATCATCGTGACTATGGGGTAATTTTTTTTACAGTTGGAAACATACATTCACATATACTATGCATTCAAACCTCAGCATTCCTCAGCAGAGTTATTGTCGCTTGTATTGTTGGTAGGAATTTCACACAAAACCAATGACAGGCCCCAAACCATATTATAGACAGTTCCCGATTTAGGGAACTAAGGGAACTGGTTTGACTTAGGGTTTTTCTCCTTTACCATGGTGTAAAAGCCATATGCATTCAGTAGAAACCATACCTTGAATTTTGGTTTTTGGTTTTGGGGTTTTTTTTTTTTTAATTTTTATTTATTTATTTATAATTTTTATTTATTTAATTTTTATTTATTATTTATTTTTATTTATTTATTATTTATTTATTTATATTTATAATTTTATTTATTTATATTTTATTATTATATTATTATTTATTATTATATAATTTTTATATTTAATTTTATTTATATTCTCGATCTCACAGAATGAGAGCAAGAGAGAGCACAGAGGGAGAGGGAGAAGCAGACTCCCCACTGAGCAGCGAGCCGGATGCAGGGCTCCATCCCAGGACCCTGGGATCATGACCTGAGCCGAAGGCAGACGCTTAACCGACTGAGCCACCCAGGCTCAGTTTTGAATTGTGAATACGTGGTCTGATCCTCTCTCGTGATCCCAGGCAGCCATGCGACCACGAGGGTCAAACAACCAGCACACTGACAACCATTCTGTCTCTCACTTCCAGTACAGTATTTGATATATTACATGAGATAGTCAGCACTGGATTATAGAGTCGGCTTGTATTAGGTGATTTTATCCAACTGTAGGCCAATGGAAGTGTTCTCAGTATGTTTAAGGGAGGTGAGGCTAAGCTGTGATGTTCAGTAGGTTAGGTGTATTAAATGTATTTTCAATTTACCGTATTTTCCATTTATGATGGACGCATCGGACCATAACCCCATCAAGTCGAGGAAGATCTGTACATGTATACATCTTTTTGTCTCTACCCACTAAATAAATAAGATTAAGTTTCAAACATAGGCTTCCCAACTTTCTATTATCTTTTAGTAGATAAATAGATAATATTGCTTTCCTGATTTAAAATTCAAGCTTCGCGTCTTATCAGTACTCAAAAAAATGCACAAAAATTAAAATGAAATAACTCATAATCTGGTTACTCTGAGATAATCATTGTTGGCATTTTGGTGAGTTCTTGTGCTATAGTTTTACTACCTTTACGTATTATAGAATATACTCTAAATACTGTTTAATAAGCAAGATTTTAATTTAACCATATTCCATGACAAATTTTCCATGAGTTTAGCATTATTCTGATTAATCTGATTATGAGTGGCTGCCTGGTCTCCATATACTACTATTTATTAATTCCTCTATTGCTAGACATTTGAAATTTTTTTTTAAATTCTTGTATTTTATTTATTATATGTTGAAGCCCAGATACTCTTCTCTAATTATATCAAGAATATAAAACACATTTTATAAGGTAATTTACCACTTACAACTGATGTTTCTTTATTTCTACCAAGAAATTATTTTAATCAGTTTTCCTCAGACTGCTACCTTAGATATTTATAGAGATGTCTCAATCGTATATTTGATTGATTTCTTTTAATCTGTTAATTGTGAGAAGAGAACATATTTAATAAAAGAAATGGTCTGGAGCTATTCATAGTGTCCATTGCCTCACAAAACAGAACAAACCATATACTAGAGTTTTTTGTGACATTTGAAAAAAAATTTTTTTTAAAGATTTTATTTGAGAGAGAGAATGAGAGAGAGCATGAGAGGGAAGAGGGTCAGAGGGAGAAGCAGACTCCCCGCCGAGCAGGGAGCCCGATGCGGGACTTGATCCAGGGACTCCAGGATCATGACCTGAGCCGAAGGCAGTCGAGCCACCCAGGCGCCCAACATTTGAAAATTTCTTGAACATTTACTGCCCTAAGTAATCTAAGATGAACACTTATATGTAAAAATTTTGCCAAGATAGACAATGCTATCTTTGAAGATAAATTCCTAGAAATGAAATTATACAAAGTTTTATTTTAGAAACACATTAATAGGTCATTCTCTGTAATATTAAATACAATACCCCCATAATCACATCAACACCCAGTATTGTACTCATCTCTGCCAAAGGAAAATGGAAAATGGTTCATCTGAACATCACTTACAACAGTGAAACTCAGTGTTTCACTAAATGTTTGACTATAGGAAATTGATTATATTAACTGTGGACTATTCAAGCAACATAATGTCATCTTGACACAACTGAAATAGAGAGTCCCTGGAGTGTTATCCCATCTTACAGCCATGTCTATTAAGATTTAAACAAGTGTTTCTCAGAATGCGAGATAAATAGAGCACCGGTGACCCTGACATGGTTTTAGATGATACGTAGATGCAGTATTATTTAAAATTAAATCAAATAGGGGTGCCTGGGTGGCTCAGATGGTTAAGCGTCTGCCTTCGGCTCAGGTCATGATCCCAGGGTCCTGGGATCGAGTCCCGCATCGGGCTCCCTGCTCCTTGGGAGCCTGCTTCTCCCTCTGCCTTTCTCTCTCCCTCTGTTTCTCTCTCTCTCTCTCTGTCTCTCATGAATAAATAAATAAAATCTTTAAAAAAAATTAAATTAAATTAAATTAAATCAAATAATGAGAAATTTGGTCCCTTTTAATTTCCCTTTCAATTTCTGTAATGATAATTTTAACTCTTTTCTAATGCCAAATAATCTCCCTTTTGATTAAAAAAAGAAGGCTTATTATTAATAATTATTTAATTTTGAGAAGTAATAATATAGTTAAAATTTACATAGCACGTTATTATATGCCAGGCATTATTCCCAGTGCTTGACATTTGACATTTATTAACACATTTAATCTTCACAACTGTGTCAGATGACCTGTAGAAATGCAGTGCTATTGTTTTATTTCATTGTAACTTTATGTGCCATCACCTTGTACATATAGCAAATGATATTTCTATTTAGTTTTTAATAAATGTATTGAGGTTTAAAAGATCAGTTGATTAAAAAGAACGTCAATCTAATAATAGTACCTGGTTATACAAGAGGTCATGAAAGTGGTAGGCATAAGATTGAAGTTTGGTGACCATGGGTCTAGAATAACAATCCCCCAAATTTAATATGCATTCACCCAAAGAGCTTGTTAAAATACAAATTCTGATCCAGTAGGCCTGGCATGAGCTGAGATTCTGTATTTTTAACGAGTGTTGCCGGTCTGTGGACTCAACTTAGAACTTAGATCCTCTCAGGATCTAAGAGCCTGTCAGCTAGTTACCCAAGTCAATTCAATAGGTGAAGAAGATAACTAGGAGAGACTAGAGTTGGACCTTGGTTATTTGCACTCTGATGTAACATCACTGCCTATAATGCTAACTCATTTGATAATGTAAAATATTCATCCATGATGTATCTGAAGAAACTTCTGGGACTCATTATATTTTCCCATCGGTGCTGAATCAGGAAAATTTTTAAGCCACTTTTTAAAAACACAAATCCTCCAAACAATAGAATTGACATCAGCTCCAAACAATTACTTCCCTTTTATTGAGCGAGAGTGATTTCCCCCAGTCAGAATCTGTAACCTACCATTTGAGCTAATGCAGTGAAATCTGATTCACTTCCCTTTTAAAGGATGAGTTAGGACAGCCATTTCTTAATTGCTCTTTAATCAAATCTTTTAATTCCTAACTCACCTTACTGGAACCTTACTGGATCAAATGCCTTCAGACTGTAATAAAAACTCTTATTTCTCTGTTAGACAAGCAGACCCATTCACCTCATCAGCCCTGAACTTGTCAGCTAAAACAAGGTGACAAAGCCTGACATTACACTGTTCACTACAGTAAAAGTCAAGCAGCTATCCATGTTCTGCTACTGCCACGTCTCCTTTATAAAATATTCATTCACACTATGTCATTCTTTATTCAGCTGCCAAAAATGAAACAGTTGAGGAATCTTCAAGTCATCAGAATGCAATCATTGCCCATGCAGGCATATGTCAACACATCTACAATTAATTTGGAGCGAAGATGGAACAAGGGCCCTTGCACTTTTGTCAATAGTTTTAAAAATGGTCAGGAAAAAGTGGCCTGGCGATACCTTCAGACCAGGCTTTCATTTACCCACAGTTGTGAAGATGAGATCCTACACATTGGAAAGAAACATTCTTTTTTAATTGTGGCAAAATATAGCTAACAGAAAATATTCCATTGTAACCATTTTAGGTGTACAATTCATTGCTGGTAAGTACATGGACATTATGGTGCAACCCATCCCCAGAACTCTCTTCATCTTGGAAAACTGAAACTCTACCCCCATTAAATGGAAACTCATCTCCCCCTCCCCCTCCAGCCCCCTGGCAACTGCCGTTTTCCTTTTTGTTTTTTTTTGTTTTTTTTTAAGATTTTATTTATTTATTTGAGAGAGAGAGAATGAGAGAGAGAGAGCACATGAGAGGGGGGAGGGTCAGTGGCAGAGGCAGACTCCCTGTCGAGCAGGGAGCCCGATGCGGGACTCGATCCAGGGACTCCAGGATCATGACCTGAGCCGAAGGCAGTCGCTTAACCAACTGAGCCACCCAGGCGCCCTTCCTTTTTGTTTTTATAAACATGACTTCTCTAGACACCTCACAGAGGTGGAATCTACAGTATTTTTCTTTTCTGTGACTCGTTCATTTCACTGAACATAATGTCCACAAGTTTCATCCATGTCAGATTGTCCTTCCTTTTTAAGGCTGGATAATACTCCACTGTAGGGAGAGACCACGTTTGTTTATCCATTCGGCAATCAGTGGACATCAGGGTTGTGTTCACGTTTTATCCACTGTGCATAATGCTATCTGATATGAGCATTGGTGTGCAAATATCTCCTGAAGACCTCACTTTCAAATCCAGACTGTTCTCCACCTCGGATGCTCCACTTTACATTCCCGCCAACAGCGCACCCGTGTTCCAGTTTCCCCACATCCTCACCAACATTAATGATTTTCTGGGGGTTGTTTTGTGTTGTTACAGTAGCCATGCTAACGGGGTGAGGTGGCGTCTCAATGTAGGGAAAGGAATGTCTTTAAAAAGAAACAGAAGCTGGGGTGCCTGGGTGGTTCAGTCGGTTAGGGGTTCAACTCTTGATTTTGGCCCAGGTCATGAACTCGGGGTCATGGGATCGAGCCCTGGCTCGGGCTCTTCTGCTTGATATTCTCTTTCTTCCTCTCCCTCTGCCCCTTCCCCTGCTTGTGCTTTTAATTCTTTAATCAATAATTAATTAGATAAAATCTTTAAAGAGAAACAGAACCCAGTGGAGATAGCGAAGAGGAGATGGGTTCTGGTGTATGCCTAAGACTGTGCTGGATGCACAGTATACAAAGATGGCCCCGTCCTGCCCTTGGGGATCTCATGATCCAGTGTCGGGAATTTTACAAGAAAAACAGGAACTGAAGCTCTGTCTGGCCAGGAGCTTTTGGTTAATCGCAGCCACTCGTCTTGGCCTGGCCTTCACTCCCACAGATAGCCAACGATTCCCAGAGAGGGATTTGAGGCAGTTGGGATTCATTCCAATCCATTTCTAAAGCAAAGAAAACAACTCAAATCACTCTAGCATGAGGGAAGAGAATCATGATTTTCAGATAATGTCATTGTTACTGCTTTTCAGAGTTTTGTATGTTATTTTATTGCCTTGACAAAAGAAAATTATCCCTAATTCCTCCCTTAAGCTCCACAGAGTGTAAATATATGTCTCCCTTGACCCCAAGTGGAAACATGAATGAAGGGAATTATGACTTAAAGCTGTATAAGTTAATTAGCACCAGAATAATGCTACACAAACACACACATACACGCTCACAACCAAATCCATTGTCTTAGAACAAAAATCATTCCTTCTTACAGGTAAGACTTATGTCAGCTGGGGCACAGTTAGTCTAGGCTGGGCTGGGCTGAGCAGGTCTGCAGTGGGCTGCCACCCCTGGAGTGGACCAGGGTATCCTCAGGTCCGGGTGACTCTTCTCCACATGTCTCTCATCCTTCTTGGACCAGTGGTCCAGTCAGACATGTGCCTCTTGTGGCAGGAGCAGAGGCACAAGAGGAAAAGCAGATGTGCCATACTAATGTTCCCTGAGGGATATTGGCCAAAGAAAGTAGAGCTCAAAGACAAAATATGAGAATTGAACAGTGGCATGGGGGTAGGTGCATGGAGGAGAGAAGAACAGGGGCCATTCCTTCGGTCAACAATCTCAGCTACCATTTCCTGCCCCTTCTCTACTTGTGTCCACTTTCTGCAGAAACTGGAAGGAGAGCTCTATCCTCCATGATTCCAGGCCAACGAGAATTAGGTTGTTCCATTTCCTCCTCCTTTTGTGGATATTCTCCCTTCTGCCATATAGAGCATCCTTTTTCTGGCCCTCTCATTGTGAAAACTGAAGTTGCTCTCAAATTGAAATAACTTTGACTCCAAGAGAATACAGAAAATATTCAACTGTGTGCAGAGTAGTAAAAGCACTCCTTCTTCTTTCTCTAAGAACTTTTCCTGGGAAGCAGTATCCTGTGCTCACTTAGGTCACAAGTAGCTCTGAGGACCAGGAATAACAGCATCCAGGCACCAGCGACAGCAAAGAACTCTTCTAAATGGCAAACTAATCAGCTAAGATGAATGGCAAGGTCCACGTGTGACTCATTTTCCATCCAGAATGTGCATCCTTAGGACAATACAAATAAATTCTCTCAATTGCCCCCAGTCTTGGGACATATGTAGAGAATGTGCTGGTTTTGCAGAAGAATTTAAATTAGTAAGTGTGACCTTCCAGTGACTCGTCCTGCACTCTCATGAATTTGTTCTGTTTGCTAACAATGCTCTAGTGAGAGACACTCTGGAAGTTTCTGGCATGAAAACCCACAAATTTGGCATGATTTTATAATTCGAGGGGTCTATTAAAAATAAAATAAAGCAGGGACTGTAACTTCCCAGGGTGCCTTCCCTGTTTTGGTGGTGTTTGGAAATTATTCATAAAATACATTTTGGAGTTAAAATCCCCTCCTTTTTTTCCCAAAAGCAAATTCTTTGGTGGTGTTATTAAACACTAAGTAATGCCCTGACAAATTGCTGATGAATACTTCCTGCAGACCCAGCTGTGTGAACAGCATTGCTAGTGGGGAAATGAGAATGTTTTCTGATGCCTTATGGAGCCCAAGCTGCAAAACTAATATTTCTATGTTCATTTCTTTCTATTTTCTTCTGTTGTGCATGATATTGGAGGCACAGCAGTTGGAATTTGACAGGAAGGGAATATTTAAGACACAGACAAAATGGCTCTCTTCTCTCTAGCATGTCAGTTAATTTGTGAGAATCTGTCAGCCACTGACATTGGCCCTCTTCTTGGGATTCTCAGTTTTGCTCACACCTCCTAAAATAAAGCTAATATACTCAGTACACAACATACTAAATTCTGCAAGTGACACCGAGTCGAACTATAATATCTAATGAAGCTTCCCTCCTGGACTGCAAGCTGCTTGCCCTCAAGGACCTTGTCCATTCTCTTCATTGTTCTCTTCAGTATTCTGCCCATTGTAGGTACTCAAAAAAAAATATTCGTTGAATAAATAAATGAATGGTGGCTATACATCATCACTTCTATTCTGAAAGTATTTCAGCCTGTTGAGAAACCTCCTTAGCCATATGATGAATCACTGACTACGGAGAAAATGTTCTAACTCTAGCTGGCATTCAAGGCTTTCCAGGTTCCAGCTGACCATCTTTATAGCTGCCATATGCTCTCTGGGTGCTACTCTATGGAAACAGTACGGTGCAGCAATTGAGGGCTAGTGTTGATGTCCTGCTAGGACCTGGTTCAAATCACAGCTCCATTTACAATGGCTGTGCTGCCTTGAGAAAATTCCTCAGCATCTCCCATTCTCAGTTTCTGCATCTGTTAGAGAAAATAATAACAAAAACTTCATCTGGTCCATGCGAGGTTTAAATGGGTTAACATATGTGCAACCAGTACTTTGAACAGATGTGAACTCATAATCAAAATTCAGTTATATATTTTTTTCCTGTTGTCCTTTTAAAATGTACTTGTTGGGAGTAATCTCTCCTTGCTCCTTATAAAAGAGGAAAAGTCAGTTCCTGTCTTCAAGACAATCAAGGTTTGTTCAAGGAAAGAGGTAAAAGGCTAGTGATGGAAATACAAGACAGACCCAACTGCTCTGTCTCCCAACTTCAGGGAATCCATTCCAGAGTTCTCTCATGGGTCCTGTCAGCCTGGGGGCGGGGGGCTTAATTATCGTTCCTTTCACAGAATTATCTCTCTGGTCCCCTGAATTTCTTTCTTTCTTTTTTTTTTTTTTAAGATTTATTTTTTTATCTTAGAGAGAGTGGGGGGATGGGGAACAGGGAGCGAGAAACTTAAACAGACTCCTCACTGAGTGCAGAGCCCAACACAGGGCTTATGCCACAATCCTGAGATCATGACCCTGAGGTCACAACCTGAGCCCAAACCAAAAGTTAGCTGCTCAACCAACTGCACCACCCAGGTGCTCCCCTGGTCACCTTAATTTCTAAGTGGGAGATGAGGTTCAAGAGCTAATGGAGCAGGTTCTGGATCCTTCCCTTTCAAAACCCCCATAAGCAGCTCACACCCACTGGGGGGTCTGATAGCCACTGTGTTGGCAACTCAGGTAAAACTAGAGCCGGGTGAGCCCCATTATTGTACCTTGTTACAACCCTAAAGCACTTCCCATAACTTTCATATAAGTGCTTCAAAAGCTCCTCGTCATTATTAATGTCCTTGGTAAGTCTGTAGGGAAACTCTCTTCCAGCAGATGTTTCTACTCAGGAGGGCCCTTCCCACATCTTTTCAGCTCAAGATGTGATTTGAATACAGTGCTGGGACACACCTGACAAAGAGGAGGTAGAGGACATCCAACTTAAGACCTAGCGGGATGGGCTGAGAGGAGGGTTGGAGAGAAAAATAGGGAATTCTGCTTGGAGTAACATTTGAGTTGAAGCTGGAAGGATAAATAGCACTCAAACAGTTAGAACAGAGACAGAAGGGTTCCAGCAGGGAAAGGCTACATTGGCAATTAATCTCATATTAACTTATAATATCTCAAGCTATCATTGACGTTTTTCTTTTTCTATGTTTTCTTTCACATGGGAATGGTTTTATTTTCTTCATTACATCCATGAGCAGCATCTACCCACTAAATAAGTGCTCTTTAAAGAGATATATATTCTTTATGTTTCTAGGAAAGATAATGTTATTGGCCCCAAATAGTAAGGATTTCTATAAGCAGATCCCTAAATTCTTTGATTCATATTATTAGTGGGTTGTGATTAAAAGCAGAATCATTGACTATTTTGTTCTGGCATCCTTCTGGATCAGGGTCAGGGTCTATTCAGCTCACCACTATTTATCCCCAGAATCCAGCACCACGTCTGTTCCTTAGGGAAATACTACATGACGAAGTGAATGAACAGGAAGTAATTTGGCCCCTTAATGAATATACCAGCTGGTCAGAAAATTCTGAAGCTCACCAATCCCTGTGTTTGTTTTCTTCTTGAGCACTTAGCAAAATCTGAGCATAGAGCAAAATTGTATCTCTCAGCCCTTTTATAGTGAAGCTGTTATAACATGGCTGAGTTATGGCCAAGAGAATGTGGGCAAAATGGTGGGCATCACTGTCAGAACTGTACCATACACACCTCATATGCACAATCTTTTCTCCTCTCCTCTCCTCTCCTCTCCTCTCCTCCCCTCTCCTCATCTCTTCTCTTCTCTTCCCTCTATAAAGGTCCATGGAGACCTCATAATGAAGGTTATGATGGAAGGAACCTGAGTCTCTAAATAACTACATGGAGCAGATCTCCATCTATCCCTCCATGTCAGTCAAGAAAGCATTGGAGAAAAGTAGAGAATATTTATACTCAGGAAGATGAGGCACATAGATGAATTTTAATTGTTTATTTTTTAAAGATACAGTTTTACTTTGATAACAAGTATCTTCCATTTATGGTAAATTTATTTGCATGAGTGGCAAAAACTTTCTTTATCAAATAAATATATTCAACTAAAATATTAAGTAAATAATATGTGGATCTGCATATGACAAAATAAAATTTAAGAATGGAATTCCAGGCAATATTGCCTTAGAAAAGTATAATTTTGAACCTCATTGGCTTTATCACTGTGATTTTTTTTTTTTTTTTTTTTGAGATCACTATTCTATGAGTGGGCAGAGAATGGCTCCTCCACGGGGATGATATGTCTTCCAGGGTACAGTGAGGAAAGCAGAAACTATAAAGGTATTTCAACAGAGAGAATTTAATGTAAGGAATTAGTTTAAAGGGTGTTGGAAAATTGGGGGCGCCTGGGTGGCTCAGTGGGTCAAGCGTCCACCTCTTGATTTCAGCTCAGGCCATGAGACTGAGCCCCGCATTGGGCTCTGCCCTGGGTGTGGAGCCTGCTTAAGATTCTCTCTCTCTCTCTCGCTCTGCCCTTCCCCACCCCTCTATCCCTCTCTAGATAAATAAATAAATAAATAAATAAATAAATAAATAAATAAATAAAGGGTATTGGCAAATTGAAAATCTAAAGGAGGGCAGTGATGTCACATAGATATAGTAACCACACCCATGAGAAGGTGGAGGAACTGAGGAAGTGATTGAAGTTACAAGAATCTAGAAAAATCCTTTAGGAATAGCCCCCATGGAGCTGGTACTCAATCCTGAGGATGAAGACTGGCTGGATTTAGCACCATAGATGCTTGGCAGAGGAATGATCATTACCTTGAATGGTCCCATATCCCTAAGGGGACATATAAGGCCACTTTTGGGTGTACCCCTGATTTTCTAATTGAGTAACAAAGGAGTGATGGATCCTTGGTCCCTCTACTTAACCTCAGTATCAAACTGCAGCTCATTTTAGGGAAAATACATCATGCTATGATTTTTCCATCATAAAACCTTCCTTTTCACTATGTAAGGACAATTTCTGCCTCGGTATTCTTCCCTCTAGCTGACAGTCAGATTGGTCAACAGGTACCTGATAGGTGACCTAACAACCCTAACAACAGAGCCAACCTCCTGGCCAGGGCAAAATTGGCCATGGATAGAGACAAAGTTGATGCCTCATGGATGACTCATGGGGTGGGACCACTCTGGTGATATTTCAATGCCCGATTTCCCCTTTTTTGTTGTTCTGTATTTAATAGGAAAAACAAAGCAAACCCATAATAATAACGTTAACTATATGAACCTACATAGCAGAAATATATATGCTTAGAAATCCAATCACTCCCCTGAAGATTTTTTTTTTTTAATTTCACAACACAGAAATCCAATCACTTTTTTTTGTATAAAATGATTTTGCAACAATACTGGCAAAAATTTAGGGGCCAAAGTGATACTTCCAACCTATGAGGTTGGGCCAGGATCAGGTTTGGGAAACAGGTGTTACTGAAATTTTGTTTACAAAGACACGGAACTTAGTCATTCAGAACATGAGCTCCAAAGACAGAATTGGGTGGGCTTGAATCATAACTCTGCAGCATATTAGGGGGGAAAAGTTACTTAACTTCACTGTGATTCAGGTTTCTCGTCCGTAAATGAGGTTAATAATAGGAGGACTTTGATGAAGATTGAGTTCATGTGTATAGAATGTGTTGTATTCTTTTGTGCTCCCTCATACACACACATTTGAAACCCATAATAAGATCATGATAATAATAAATTAAGAGTCACAACCCATATAAACTGCATTTAACATGCCATTCTCTATGCTAAGTGGTTTTTATACAGTTTCAGGACAAGTCTATGACATAGAAATCGTTAGCCTGGAGTCTGATTTTTTCTATAACAGAGGAAGCTATGATTTTTTTAAACCAGAAATAGAAATCTGTACAAGGTACCAAAATGCAAGTAATGGATCTGGGATTTGAAGACTGGTTTCTCTGATTCCAAAGCTTCTGTTTTTAAATCACTGGCCTCCATTGCCTCAATCTTCAGTTATAGAAAAATTTTAAAATAAATTATAGTATATCCATACAAAGGAAACTTGTGCAGTTATAAAAAGTAGTGTTACAGAAGTATTATTACTTGTATTAAAAGAGAGACAAGCTATAATCTTTGAAAAAGAAACAGATTGCAACATAGAATGTTTACTTTGATCACATTTTTCTTAAAAATGCAAATGTATGTGTACTCAGAAAAAAAATTGAAGGTGTTTATAGAAAAGTGAATGATGATTATCTCTGACTGAAGAATTGGGGTATTTATTATCTTTTGGAGAACTATGTTTATTTTTATAAAAGTGAACATACATTACCCTGGAAACCCACTTATATTTTTTTTCTTTAAATCACTTAATTTTGTAGATTGCTATGTTGGAAATGCATGTAGCCATTTAGAAGCATACTTGAATAAATATTTCATTAAATTGGAAAATATTCGTGACACAGTGGACATACTATAATCATGCTTTTCACTATGATCCCAGTTTTATTATAAACAATAAATATAGGGGCGCCTAGGTGGCTCAGTCAGTTAAGCATCCAGCTCTTGATCTCAGCTCAGGTCTTGATCTCAGGATCATGAGTTCAAGCCCCGTGTTGCACTCCACACTGGGCATGGAGCCTACCTAATTAAAAAAAAAAAAAAAAAAAAACACTAACGAATATAAATATAATTTTAAATATTTTAATTTTAAATATTACTGAAAGCAAAATATTATGTGTTGGAAATATAATTTTAAATATTACTGAAAGCAAAATATTATGTGTTGGAAAGCTCTGGATATGAAATTCCAACTGTTTTTTTTCCTTATACTTTTTTATAATTTTCTAACTTTGTAGAATTAGAAGAAACATGATCAGAGTATGCATTCTATTTTACAACCTGCTGTCAGAGTAGCACACCCAGATGAGGAGTATGTTACCTACAAAATCCAAATAGACCCACAGGCATTGTGCTTCTTACTTGGTCATAAGAACAACCAGATGCAACTAACCATCCTTCACCTTGGAAGGGATATATATATATATATATATATATATATTTTTTTTTTTTTAAAGTAGGCTCCATGCCTAGCATGGAGCCCAACCCGCGGCTTGAAGTCATGACCCTGAAATCAAGATCTCAGATGAGATCAAAAGTCGAACGCTTAACCGAGTCACCCAGGCGCCCCTTTGAAGTGATATCTCAAGATGCCCCACCCCACTGGGCCCCTAGAAATTTCACAGAGGTAGAAGTCCCCAGAATATTAATCAGATTTATTGTCCAGCCTCTGACACACAAATATTTCCCCAAAAACTCTAGAGTGGTTGCTACTTCTTGCTCACTGGGTCCATTCAATATGATGTCATCAATGTAATAGACCAATGTGACATCATGGGGAAGGGACAGGTGATCAAGATTCCTGCAAACTACATTATGGACAGTCAATATACCTCTGAGGCAGGACAGTGAAGGTACATTGCTGGCCTTGCCAGCTGAAAGCAAACTGCTTCTGGTGGTCCTTGTGGACAGGTCTGGAGAAAAATGTGTTTGCCAGATCAATAGCTGCCTACCGGGTACTAGGGAGTGTGTTAATTTGTTCAAGCAATGAAATCACATCTGGTGCAGCTGCTGCAATTCACCACCTGGCTAAACTTATGACAACCCACTGTCATTCTCCAAAAATTACTTGTCTTCTGCACAGGCCAAGAAGGAGACTTGAATGGGGAAGTAGTAGGAATCACCAGTCCTGCATTTTTCAAGACCTCGATTGTGGCATTAATCTCTGTAATACCTCCAGGGAAGTATTACCTTCAATTTATGATTTTCCTGGGTAGAGGCAGTTCCAGTGAATTCCACATGGCCTTTCTCACCATAATGGCCCTCACTACATAGGCCGGAAACCGACGTGGGGATCTGCCAACGGCTAACTCTGTCTATTCCAGTTATGTATTCTAGAACTGGGGAATTAACCACAGAATGGCTAAGGGAACCCACTGGACCCACTGTGAGATGAACCTGAGCTAAACCTCCATTGGTCACCTGACCTGTCTATGCTCCAGATGTGACTGGAGAGCATAGTGACACTTGGGGTCTTCTGGAATCAGTGTCAGTTCAGAGTCAGCATCCAGGAGTCCTCAGAATGTCTGATTATCTCCTTTTCCCCCATGCCCCGTTACCCTGGTGAAAGGCCAGGTACATCCCTTTGGGGAAGGCTGAGAGATAAGTTAATAGTATTTATACTTGGCTGGGTTGAGGGATGCCCAGATGGCTAGTAAAACATTGCTCTGGATATGTCTGTGAAGGTGTTCTGGAAGAGATTAGCATTTGAGTTAGACTGAGTAAAGAGGACTGTCTCACCAGTGCAGGTGGGCATCACCCAACCCATTAGGAGCCTAAACAGAGCAACAGGGCAGATGAAGGACGAATTCACTCTCTGCTTGAACCGAGATATCCATCATTCTCCTGCCCTTGGACATCAGCTCTCCTGGTTCTTGGGCTTTCAGACCCACACTAGGATTGATACCATTTGTCTCTGTTTCTCAGGCCTTTGGACTTGGGCTGAATTATACCACCAGCTTTCCTGGTTGTCCAGTTTCAGAGGGCAGATTATCGGACTCCTCAGCCTACATAACTGAGTGAGCCAATTCCTGTAATAAATGTCCTCTCATATGTATACATGTATATCCTATCATTTCTGTTTCTCTAGAGAATCCTGACTAATACACGGAGACTGGGACCTCTGAGATCAAGGGACCAGCAGATAGGGTGTCTGGTGAGAACCAATCTCCTGGCTTGTCAATGGCAGTCTTTTTATCTTTTTATCTGGCAGAAAGTGAAAACAAGAACGCTAAGAACACTAATTATATAGAATCTTCTCCTTATAAGAACATCTCCCATGGTGCCACCTCCAAACACCATCACACTGGGGATTAGGGTTTCAACATAGGATTACCAGAGGCTGCAAACATTCAGTGCATAGCAGGGGACAATCGGGGGGAGTTAAGCTCTAGACAGAACTCTGATGAGGTCAAGTGATGTGAGAGGTTATGTATTTGTATCTGTGCAATTGGTACATCCCCAAAATCACTTTAGATGGCAAATCTGCTTTGTGAAATAAATGGACATAGGCTGAATATATAAATCTACTTTGAAATATACCAGTTAACAACTACATACACATATCTGAGAAGCCATTTTATTAGGACGTGCATTCCTTAATCTATGTTATTTTTGAGTAGGTGCTAAAATTTCAGATAAACTCTGACAAGCATCAGCTCCAGGGTTTCGCGAGTTAGTAAGCTGAATAGTTGTCCATCAAAGAAATGCACTCCATTCTCCCTTTAAAGGAGAACAATTTAACAAGTGGCAGTGGAATTTCTTCTCTTCTTGCATGCAAAAAATATTTAACTTGGCTTGTCACACCTTAATTTCAACTCAAATTGTGTTATTTTTATATTGTTTCGAAACCACCCAGGCGCCATGTCTCAAAATGAGTTGGAACATAATCAATTACTCATCAATGACTAAGAATACTTTTCTTACTCTTCCTTCCTCTACACAGAAGCTGACATTAACTTGAGTAGAGTACAGTTTTGAGGCTTGGTTTTTATGCTTCCTAAATGCATTTGCAAATACATGTGACGTTCCCTGTAATTGAATAATGGAATCAGGAAAGGTTGGTTTATGTCAGAATAGGATTAAACTCCGTCATTATTCTTCTATTTCTCTAGAAAGTGTAGGGCCAAGGTACAGCACCTAAAGTGACCAGTAAAAGTCCAAGCACTTCAATGAAAGAAGATGGTAGGATTGAGAAACATTTGAATATCTTACAATCCTAAACTGGTCTAGATTGTGGAGGGGAACCCTTCCACCTGGACAGTTCTTTGCTGTTCTCAAGTCCTTTCTTGTAATCATTTGGTGCCAACGTCACCATCAGAAAAATGGATTTTTATCTTCATGTGGTTTTTTTTAATTAAGGCAGTATTAAGTGGAGATTAAATTGCAATATGAAAATGTGTAATTGATCAATTAATAAATCTGTTACTATTTCCAGTTAAATGTCTTTCAGTGATGCTGTTTTACTGTGTCCTCTCTAGCAGCCTTCTGGAATAGGAAGCCAACTGATTTGGGTTCAAATCATGGCTCTGTCACTTTCCTAAACTTAGACAAGGTAATCAACTTAGCTGGGCCACCATCCCTTTTCTCCATTTGTAAAGTGGGTATAAAAAAGGATACTCACCTCATGGGGATATTAGAAGGAGTAAAGATAATGCATAGAAATTGCATATGTAAGTGCTCAATAAATGCTTGGTGTGGTTATTACTGATCTTGTATAATTATTGTTATCAGTATCCGTAGCTGATTGGCACAGTTTCTGATATTTAATAAGTGATCAATGGATGCTTTTCTTTGCTTCCTCCTCTCCACTCAGGCCTCTCCTTACCTAGCATTCTCTTGAGACCCAGCAAAGGATAGATTCAAACATTCTCTTTGACACTGAATTCAGGTCAGTAAAACAAGGTGAAGCCTTTGCAGGCTGGTGTGGGTGAAGCCCACATATCTGGCTGCCAGGCCACAGTTCTAATTGGTCACCATAATGATTTTAGGAAATAATTACTTTCTTGCAAACAAACTTTACATTTGGCATAAAAAGAGGAATCAATCTTGTGTTCTGAATGGCTGAGCTCTCCCCTATATACAGAACAAGGCTCAGAATGGAAACAAAGCTATAAACAACAGCAACAGAAAATGCAGAAGCCTAGATGTGGAGCACGCAAATTCAGCACCTCTGGGAAATTAGACACATAGCCTTCTTTTAATTCAATCTCTCTTTGACTCTAAAGATCAGCCTCATCTGCTTTGTTCTTAAGAAAAATTTACGTTACAGTCAGAATTAAGTTTCCTGATACGGTGTGAATGTGACCCTTGTTCCAGATCTTACCAGCAACTGTAATTTTGGTCATAAATACTTGCATACAAATGTTCAACAAATGCCCTGGGGGAAAGAAGAGGCAAGGAAGTTGACTCCAACTGTCTAAGGAAGTCATATCGATGACCAGCTTGGGATCATGTCATTGACCTTTGAAAATCCCCATTGCCTGCACCACCAGGCACCTCCAATTAAGCTAGGTTTTGTGTAGCTGTGGTTGAATGTCAAGTGGATAAACAGACTCAAAGCAGGAACTGATACTGGATACTCCCATATTAAGGTGACAATATCACAATTATTTTGGTATTCTCTATGAATATTCTATACGTACATAGGACTTTGTGAAACACTTACATTCTAGCATGTTATCTACTCTTTAAAAATAACCCATGAAAGGTGTTTATTGCGTTCATTTTCATGGAGATGGAAATAGTATCTCAGTGAGGCTGAATTATGTATGTTTGTATGACTTGCCAGGCGAAAGCAAATATGGAGTCAGTTTAGTATGATCATTAACAGAGTGAGTTTGGGAGCTGGAGTCCACCCATGTGGGCTGGAGAATGTCGCTTAACATTCTAAGCCTCAGTTTCCATGTCCGAAAGTGATTATAATAAGGCCTGTCAAGGATTAAATGAACTGATTTGTGTAGGCATTGCTCACAGTGCTTAGGTCACTGTAACAGTAATTGCAAAACAATTGCAATTAGTTTCATTTTTACTCTAATTTAAATTTTTTATGCAATGCATTTTTTTCCTTTTCTGTCCTCAGCCACACATGCATGAAGTCCCTGACATGAGCATTTTCTATAGAGAAATCGAAACAAAATTTTCTATTTCCCCAGCAAAAATAGTCTCTTAAATTAGTTCATGATAATAGACAAAACGATAGAAAACATTTGCAGCACTCACATAACTGTTACATTTGAGTCCAGGTTTTCTGGAATTATATGTGTAGATACTTGTTTAATCCCCACTGAAAACCATTTCCTTTTAGGATGGGCATGCTCAAAACAGCCACACACACACACACACACACACACACACACACACACACGTGTGCGGAGTCTCCTAGATTATTGACTTGAAAAAAAATTTTTTTAAATGTCGAATATCCTCCTGAAAGCTTTCTGACAGCAGGACAAGTTAGATTTTTCACAAAACAGTCTGGCCTCTAAAACAATCAGTTGCAAAATGCCAAAAGTAATCAGGAGGGATGATTCACGACTTCTACACCTGTTCTGAGGTAGAGAGAAGGAACAGTGGGTGGCAATTATGCCAAGCAGCCATTTGGACTCTCCCTCCTTGTTGGCCAATTAACTCTAAAAAAGATCCTTTGAGTTGGTGAGAAAAATGACTTGAGCCTAAGTCTGGAAAATTCACAGGTGGGCATTCATGGGTGCATATTGAAATGTTCCCATCACTAGCCAAAGAGAGAGAGAGAGAGGGTTAGAGAGAAATGCTATAAATAAGTTGGTTGGAATAAAGCTGGCCATTTTTCAAGAGCCAGCCCATACAGGGTTTCTCAAAGCATGGCATATGGCTCATCTTTATGGAAATCACCCAAAGTACTTCATACAAATTCAGATTCCAGCGTCTTGCCTCAGAGGTACTAAATTGGAATCCTGGAGCACAGGGCCTTGAAATCTTCATTTCTAAAAGGAACCCAAAGTGGTACTATGTACAGTAATTTACACTCACTGGCTTTGAAGCGCAAAGTAGAGCAGACATGAGCACCTGAATGGGTTGAGTAAGCTTGCAGGCGCATAGGAAGATCCTTTCTGATTATTCAACTTAAAAAAGTCTTCTGTGTTTGGTTGGGCTTCCTTTCAGGTCACTCAGATCCTTTTCTAAATATTTCTCTTCTCCCTGTGTTCACAGTCCCAGGTTCTATCTTAGCACTAGCTCTCGCAGAAAATCTAAGGACCATAACAGGAAGTCACTAAGCCAGGGTGGTAAAATTCCTTTTACATTTCTCATGTTAGTATGTAGTGACTCTTAGGTGCATTGAAAATACGTGCATTATGAGACTGTATGCACACACACACACACACACAAACTTTGAGTGGTCCAAGTATAAAATTTAAAAATACATATTATATATTAATATACATATTATTTTTTTAAAGATTTTATTTATTTATTTGAGACAGAGAGAATGAGAGAGAGCACGAGAGGGAAGAGGGCAGAGGGAGAAGCAGACCCCCTGCTGAGCAGGGAGCCCGATACGGGACTCGATCCCGGGACTCCAGGATCATGACCTGAGCCGAAGGCAGTCGCTTCACCAACTGAGCCACCCAGGCGCCCAATATACATATTATTAATTATATATTATATAATTACAGATTTTCCTTGATTTATGATGGGGATACCTCCCAATAAACCCATCATAAGTTGAAAATAACATAAGTCGAAAACGCACCTAACCTACCCAATATCATGGCTTCTCCATTAGCCTACAGTGGGGCCAAATCACCTGACACAAAGCTTATTCAATAATAAAGTGTTGACTATCTCATATAACGTATTGAATACTGTCCTGAAAATGAGAGATGGAATTGGTCGTATGTGTACTAGCTGGCTGCCAGTACCTCTCGGTTATTGACCCTCATGATCGCATGGATGACTGGAAGCTGCCACACCCCAGTATCATGAGAGAGGGTCATACTGCATATTGCTAGCCTGGAAAAAGATCCAAATTCAAAATTAAAAGTATGGTTTCTACTGAACGTATATGACTTTCGTACCTTCATAGTTGGACCATGGTAGCTTGGGGACCATCTGTATATATGTATGTAATTTATACAATAAATTACTTAAATAACTGTTAACTTACATGATTATATGTTATATAATATAATTAATTATATTTACGTGTGTGTGTGTGTATATATATACACACACACACACGTAAAATACAGTTACTTTTATCTTATGTCTTAAAATCTCTTCATATTCTATCAACCTATTCCACAGGATAGCCCAATGGCTGAAACAAGATAATCCTTTTAATAGTATCAATGGGTAGGATGTTTTTCTTCATTCTTGCTTATTAGAAACAATAATCTTTGCCCCATCCTGACAAAGAATATAAAATGCCCTTTGCTCTCATTTAAAAACAAAATCTGTTTTTTTTTCAAATCACTAAATTAACATAGGAAGAGAAATTAAATTATACCTGTGTTGTGCAATTAAAAAAAAAAATCTTCAGGGGCACTTGAGTGGCTCAGTCAGTTAAGCATCTGACTCTTGATTTTGGCCAAAGTCATGATCTCAGGGTTGTGAGATCGAGCCCCGAGTTGAGCTGTGAACTGAGCATAGGGCCTGCTTAAAATCCTCTGTCTCCCTCTTCCCAACTATTAGAATACATACAATTCTAAGCTTTTTTTTCTCCATGTTTTTTAATGCTTGTGCAAAAAACCTGATGGCCAAGGTTCTTTGCATGATGATGACGATGATGACAATCGGCTTCATCTAGCAGATAAAACTCAAGAATTTTACAGCCTCATGGAATAAAGTGAGCACACATATAATTGTGGGAGGCAGTGTGCCCAAGAAAGGGGAAGCAGTGGCTAAAAATTACTCTGCTGCAAAGTGGCTTAAAGCATAGGATTGGATTCCAATCCATGTGTGTGTGTGTGTGTATGAGAGAGAGAGAGAGAGAGAGAGAGAAACATACATTTAGTTAGTATTTTTGCATAAATGTTACATGCTGAATGCAATTCTGCCCCAGTGTTTCCACTGGCAATATATGTTACTTTGCAATTTTAGATACCTTCCTCCTTCTTTTTAACTGCTATATAATGTCCCATGATAAATCGATGGACACCCCAGTGCCCTCTAAATACTTCAGGCTCCTGTTACGGTGACTCTCGTGGCTGTGGGAACTGAGGTAACTAGATCAGGGGAAGTGGTTCTAACAGAGACCCTGTTTACAATCTCAGTGGTTTTAAGTGAGGGGCTGCATGCATTTGAATGCATTTTGAATGTAAAAAAGCAATTAATACATAAAATGTGAATATATGGCCAGATGCAGGGAAGAGCATTATTACCAGATCTAGCGGAAACAAGATTTAGTGAAAAGAGTAGATCATTTTCATGTTTGGGTCCCAGAGATAAATCTGAAATGCTTAGCAGCAATAGAGGTTGGCAGAGAAATACTTTTCCAGCAAAATTCCAATATATTGTTAAATTCTGTTTTTTCCCATGCTCAATGTCCCAGTCCCTGCTAGCCTTGGTAAATACCTATATTACTGCATTGTGCTCCTTCTATTTGGCCACACGTCTGCTTCCTTTAACCAATTCTGAGATTATTTTGAAGGCTTATTCATTTGTGTACCACCTGCATCTTACTGCATTACCTGACACAAAGTGGGTATTCACAAAAGGTTTTGGAGTGAATGAATTAACTAACGCGTAACTTTAGAAAGAATAGTTGAACCATATGACAAATAATTTTAGGGAGGTAGTTTGCCTTGGGATCAAGCAAACCTATGTTTGAAACTGCTCTGAGACTTATCATTTATGTGGTTGGGGAAAAGAAGCTCGCTCAGCCCCAATTTTCTACCTGTAAAATGGGGTTAGTTATAGCACCCTACTTTATAGTAAACTTGCAAGGATTACATGAAATAATGTATCCATATCGGTTAGCTTTTGATGCATCATGAACCACCCTGAACTTGGCAACTCAAAATAATAAACATTTATTATACCTTAGGAGCCTGAGTCAGTTGGTCAATATGGCCTCACCGATGTGTCTGACGGCAGGCTGTCAGCCCAAATGCCTGGCTTCTCCTCCACATGGCTTTTTCAGCAGCCTATCTCCCACTTTTGGTGGCCTTGGTGTCCATGTGAAGCAGGATAGCACAAACCCAGATGTGCAAGCACTTTTCAAACCTTTTACATCACATTTACTATTGTCTCATTTGCCAAAGTGAGTCACGTGAATAATCCTGGAATTAATGTATTGGAGGGGGTGGATGGTGTGGGAGCTATCCAGGGTGTGGATAGAGGTTGGGCAATTATGGTGGCCATTTTGCAAGCAATCTACCCTAGCATCATAAGTGGTTAGCACAGTGTCTGGCACATAAAAAGAATTTTTTTTTTAATTAAGATCAGCAACAACAGGGGTGCCTAGGTGGCTCAGTCGGTTAAGCGTCCAACTCTTGATTTGGGCTCAGGTCATGATCTCAAGGTCATGAGATCCGGCCCCACATTGAGCTCTGCACTAAGCATGGAGCCTGCTTAAGATTCTCTCTCTCTCTTTCTTCCTCTGCCCCTCCCCCCTAAAAAAAAAAAGATTAGCAACAATAATCATAACACAACTGTTCCTGTTATATGGAGAAACATTTTCTATGAAGCAAATTGTCATCATAGTCATCACCATTATTAAATAGAGTTCCTATGGTACCTTTTTGGAATCCTTCTTAGCTTCTAACTGCTTTGCCTTGAAGCCTGCTGCCTACTCAGGAACCCATCGTTTCTTCCACATTCAGTCATCCCTTCCTGTCAGCTGATGATGATATTTATATCTTGAGATGGAATCTAAGTTTGGGTTCACTCCAAAACCAGAATCCGAGCACGGACCTGGAGGTGAGTGGTTAATTTGGAAGGTGAAGCTGGGGAGAAGGAGTAAAGCAGATTGAAATGAGGAAGGAGGAAAAGCCAACGCAAGGATCAATTCTCTATGATTTTGTTGTGAGAGAAGCAGATTCATTTCTTCAGGACCTCTGAGAAGCAGAAATCCTGCTTCCCAAGGGTGGCTGTAGACAGGAGGCTGGAGCGTGTATCCTCTGACTCTTACCTCCCATTGGCTGAGGGTTGCTCATGGGCATTGGGTCATACTCTCCCTCTCTGTACTTGCTGGCTGTGCTCAGCCATGGCATAGGGGAATCTCAGGTCAGCCCTACGGTATAATCTACAAAGACTAGCTGGGCACACTGTAGGAGGGATGCTCTCTGTGGGAGGGGAGTCGGAAATGGTGATCACGATTGCAGCTGCAACCAAATGTGAGCCAAAGAGAGATGACAGGGACACCAGCAACATCCCCCCCAGATGGCACAAGGTCAGAGGATTTGCAGATGGGAGCCTGACATCATGAGTCCACCCCATGACGAGCCCTCACTGCTCTCACGGCCTTCACTGCTAGTGCATTTCCATCAACATCGGAAACGCATCCAGGAAAACAATAGCAATGCTTGACCCATCAAGGAGGAAGCACAATCTGGTCAGTAAGCTTCAATTTATTTCACAATTTATCCAAACAGTATTTGTCTTATGCAAGTCTTCAAATATCGTCTGAGACACTTCACATTTTTAATGTTACAAATCCTAGTACCTATTTGTTCTTCTCTTTGAACAGGTGCCTTTAACATTTTCTATGAAGCAGATTGTCATCATCGTCATCATCATGCAAAGAATGTTGGCCATCAGGTTTTTCACACAAGCATTAAAAAACATGGAGGAAAAAAAAGCTTAGAATTGTATGTATTCTAATAGTTGGTGCTTTAAGGATTCAACCTGATTTTCTTTTTTTGTCTATTAGCAATAACAGCAACAAAAAACAATTACATCTTGGTACATCCTTCATCAAAAGAGCCAGTTAAAAATACTGTGTATTTATGTTTCCTTATGTTTGGATAAGATGATTTTTAAGGCATCCCTGACATAGAAATGAGACCCTGCCCAACCATCCTGCATGCACAAGGAACCTCATAGTTGGAAGATTACATTCAGACTAGCTGTTAGATTTTAAAAAGAAGAAAGAAAAAGAAAAGTCAAATGGGTTAAATTGGCAATACTGAAGACATATCTTGACATCAGAACACAAAGTCCGGCAAAGATGCCAAGACATCCAGGCCCTTACAACCTCTTCTTAGCTTGCTTGGGATGGAGCACGTGTTCTTTCATAATATCACAGCTTAGTCATGTAGCATTTAAGTGCCTACGACTTGCTTGGAAACCTGTAGGAGCCAAGCTGGGTTGGAAGGTTACCACATCAAGCCTTTTGTCATGGTTCTTGGGAATTAGCTGATAAATAATGTAGGCAACATCCCATTGATTCCAGGAGCACTGGGTTTGATCTTACAAATTCATTTACAGATTTTTTTTGCAAACAGGCCTGAAATGATTTCTGATATAGTCCATGCTTTTCCATGAGTTTCATTTAATAAATATACACCCATATGTAGTCTGATAAAGACATATGTGTTTGTGTTATCTTTTTCTTTTCAATTTGGCCAACTATTTTTACCTCAAAGCAGTTTTGACCAAAGATATATGAAAAATGTGCTTTCTAGTTGCTCTTGTGATTTAATCTGAAATAAAAATAACGATGTTGCCTTGTCCTATGTAAATATGATTTTTTTAACAGAGTGAAATACACTTAGATTCAAAAATCTGACATTACGATTTCAGCAGTTACATTACACACATGAAATCTCTGGTGATGTTGATGGAAAGCAAAAGTATGAAGAAAAGAGGTTGAGGAAAACTGGATATGAAATCCTGAAATGATGCATGATCTCATAGACAAGAACTCGATATGCCAGCATGCAGACAGGGAATAGTTAGTTCTGATTAACATGTTGACAAGATGTCATATATATATATATTCCCCAGGCTGCGACTGACAGGTCATTTACTGGGGATATATTGGAGTTGTTCAAATGAAGAATCAGAGTCAACTAAGGCATTTTAACACATTTCATATAAGTGATATTTTCCAGAAAACATTACTAAAAGAACATGGCATTAAGAGGGCTTTGCACACAGGTGCTTCATAAAAGAATAAAACTGGTTGTATATATATAACCTCAGATATATGAATGGATGTGTGTGTGTGTGTGTGAAAATGGGAATTACGCCTTTGGCTCACAGCCACCTGTTTAAAAATATTTTAAATGCAAAAAATATATATAAATGAATGAGGAAGGATATATGTCATGACGTTGTTCAAGTTTCAAGATGTGAGTCTGAGCTCCTAACACAATTTCTCCCTCTCACTAAAGGCTTAGAGATGATGGAAAAGTTATTTTTCAAAAGAGCCAAGAGAACCTTTGAAAACAATGTGTTTCCATATTTATAATGTTATCCACTATATTTTTCTATGTGCTTAAAATATCTTATTAGAATTACAGAGGAAAGGAAAAGAAAATGAAGATTTTGCATGTTTCATCAAGCAAAGAATGAACCTTTCTGATTTTCAGGCTTCAGTGGGGATTCACTGTGCCCTGGATACTCATTAACCTCTCCGACCATCATGCCATGTCTCACGAACTGTCTGAGAAACATACCCGTGCTCCAGATAATCTCCTTCCTGCGCACTGACCCAATGTTCTCATCCCCAGCAGGTTGTTCAGCGTGTAGCTTTCTGTGTCCCGACCCTGCTGTCCCATAGTGAAATCCTCATGGTGCCTGATGTTCAGTCTCCATTCATGAAAACATCCTCTAGTGCTCTCTCTAGGCAAATTAAAATCAGAAGTACAAGGTAGCTATCATCACAGAAATCTGCAGATCATGACAATTGAAAAAAACTTCCAAATAATTAACCTGTTTTGTCAATGGCTATGTTGGAAACACATTTTAACCATGATTCGTGTTACTCTGGAAAGCCCTGAATGTCATTGGGGTTGAGCTTTCCTAAATGTGCCGTCTGACACAACCACTCACCCTGCAGCACATCTACATGCAAAGGGCACATCCCAGGAAGCAGACCGTGCCCCCCACTCAACAGAATTGAGTCGCTACAAAAGAAAGATGGCACAGACCAAGACAATCTATATAAAACTTTACTACCGACATATTTTTCATTCTATTATTCAAACGGAATGTTCAACAGTTGATGGGCATTTTATACTCAGAGCACCTTTTAATTCAGACTAACCACATGCTCAATGCTCAGTAGACACGTGAAGCCAGTACCAAGCACGTCAGACAACACAGACATAAATAACTGTGGGTTAGGATTCCTGAAAGAAAATCTTCATCTGTTACACATGGTAATAAAGGGGTAGCCACAACACAAACTGAAGCTAACACTGACATGGTGCTTGTTATCTGTTCTGTCCTAAGCACTTCACAGATATGAATTCATTTACTTGGCACGAGTCTGTCGCGAGGATAGCAACATCACTACCAGCTGAGGAACGTAAGGCAAAGGAGAGTTTGGGACTGTCTGCGGCCACCACGACACTGAAATCTCAGACCAAACTAACAAAACCAGGAGGACAGAAGAGAGAGGGAAGCTAAATGCACTAATTGCCTCATTTTCTTACAAAAAGAACCCATGAATATTATTTTATTCGGAGCTGTTGAAACGTGTAGGATTAAAATATGTTAATTAAAGAAAAAGCAATGTTAAGATACATGTGGATAAATATTGTTATTAGAGTCTAAGATAGAAAGAAAAGGGAACAGCAAGGAGACATACCTAGCCTAAACTAATGCCAGAAATAAAAACAATGAATGTCTCAACCATAATAAGTTGAATTACATATTAATTAAGAATACTTTTAGAATTAGTCAAAAAAAATAAAAATAAAAACATACCATACTACAAGACATATCGTAGAACAAAGTGACTCAAATTGTTTTAAAATGAAAGTATGGGCAAAAATATGCCAGAAAATTAAAAAACAGAAACAAAAGCACAGTCACATCATCAACCCTCGTATTACTGACTGTAGTTTAAAGGAGAGCACTAAACAAGAGGGAAAATCCATTTGTAGTGGTGATTTAAAATAGCAAACAAACCATTTATACTAAATTAGGGAGCACCAAAATGCATAAACCGTGTTCTCCAAACTTCAGTAATTTATATCCTAGTTTCATGAGGTTTTTGCTATGTCTTCATAAAATGTATAACTTGCTTCAATGATTTTCATTGAATTCTTTAAAATTAAATAAAAACGGTTTAGACAGAAACTCTATGTTACTATAAAAAATACAGAACCAATTCTTACTGCTATAAATAAAGAGTATGACTAAACAAGAAACCATATTAGTAAATTTCGTCAGGTGCCATTGTCACTGAAGAGACAAGAGGAAACAGCTCACTCAAAATGGGTAATAAAGCGGTTTTGAAAAGAGACGGTTTAAAAGCTGTGGGCCAGTGGGGACAAGTTTAGAGAAGTCAGCGAGGAGCAGTTACCAGCCCTTGTCTGGAAGGAGAAAGGAATGGAGTGATGACCACACACAGATTGGGCAATTGTAAGGGAAGGACCAACAGATGGGAGGTGTTGTGATTGGGGAAGGAATGGAGCCAACCCAAAGCAACTCAATGGAGCAGAAGCCAGGAAAGTAAAGACCCCTACCTCACAGTCCCCCAGTCTCTTGCCATTGCCCGGTTGGTAGGAGCCAACAGAAAACCAGAGGACCAGGAAGTCTCACTGTTTAGAACATGGTCACCTCCTGGGTCAGAGATCAGAAGGAAGAAGGGTGGGGAAGGTAGGCACAAGAGCAAACGGAAGACTCAGGATTCTGCCTAATCGTCTTAACCTGAGTTGCTCTTCTCTATTACTACATGGAATTAGCAGAGTTAGCAAAGTAATACAAATACACTAACACCACTGAATTGAGATTTTCTTCTATCATAATGCAAATTTGAAGATAAATGGAAAGGAAATAACTTCTTCGCCATGTTATCCACTGTTATTCATCCTATGCCCATGTACCATTTAAACCATCTTATCATCACCTTTATGAGGATCCCACACTCCAGCATATGTAAAAAAACCTTCCAGATACAGCAAGAACCCCCAAATTATATAAATATACTTGTTGTTGGAAGCATCATCATAATATCCCATCCTTGACCAATCACCAAGTTATAAAGCAAAAGTTAAATATAGTGTAATCTGAATGACATAGTCCATAAGTATAGAATATAAATATTCCTACAGAGAGAGATAGAATGTAGCTTCTTAATAAACATGCATAGGTTATTTACAAAGACTGGCCATAATTTAGATTCAAAGCAAATTCAAAATCCCAAAGAACAGAAATAATACATACTTAGTCACCCATAGTTTGCAACAGAAATGCAATACACCCAGAAATGAATAACAGTTGAAGAAACCAAATCTCTCAACCAATGGTAATATAAAAGAAAATATTTTCTTTTATTTATTTTTAAAAGATTTATTTATTTATTTGAGAGAGAGAGAAAGCACACGCACATGAACAGGTGGAGGGGTAGAGGGAGAGCGAATCTTGAGCAGACCCCTCGCTGAGCACAGAGTCCTACCCAATCCCAGGACCCTGAGATCATGACCTAATCAAAATCAAGAGTTGGATGCTTAATTGACTGAGCCACCCAGGCACCGTGAAAATATTTTTTTTAAATATTGAATAACTCTTAGGCCACTGAGATAATCAAAAGTACAATCGCCAAATCATTAGATCACAACAATACTAAAACTCTCTCTATGAAGTATTGTATGATGCCAAAAATTTGCTAAAAAGAAAAGGAGAACTATGAACATTTTTCTTACCCAAAAACAGGAAGAAAAAAAATGAGGATAGTGTGTTCGACATAAAAATATAAGAAAAGAACTCAAAGAAAAGTCTAAGAGAAGCAGAAACATAAATTAATAAATATAAAAACACAAATTTATTTACAGGAAAGGAGAAAAATTTAAAATGATAAGTGCATGAAATAATTGAAAAGAGAAAAATGGAGTTAATACATGTAAAAGCATACATTCATGTCCTGGAAAATAGAAAAAGTAGAATTGATAAATACATAAAATAATTAGTTCTTTGAATAAAAATAAATAAAGCACCTTGTAAATAAAAAAAGAAGACTACATTAACATATAAACTTAAGGATGTGAAAAGTAGAACTGATTAAAAGGATTCTAAAAGAATATTTGCTCAAAAATATGCTAACAAATTTGAGAATGTGAATAGACCATTTTCTATAAATATGAAAGTGCTGTACTTCAAATTGACTCAACAAAAGATTGAATACTTGAATAGACCCAAAACCAAGGAAGAAATTGAGAAAGTTGTCAAAGATCTACTTCTCAATAAAGTTCCAGACAATTTCACGCATGAATTCATTCAAACCTTCAAAGAAACAGATAATTCATGAGCTTTTTAAATTATCCTAAAGCATAAAGTTAGAATTAATGCTTCCTAATTCTTTTTACAAAACCACTATGGCAGAAAATACCTAAGCTTGACAGGGATAGCACTAAAAACAGAACCTATAAACCAAACCCATGAATATTGATTCGAAAATCACAAAGTATCAGGAAATAGAATCCACATTACATTTCAAAAATAATACACTGAACTAAGTGGGTTTTAGTTCAGATATTCAAGAAAAATCCAATACTAGAAAAATATCACTTTAATTCAGCATATAAATAGGGAAAAAGAAAGTAATAAAATAATATGATTATATCAATAAATGCCAAAAACTTATCTGATAGAATTCAGCAGCCAATTCTGTATTTATGAATATAAAAATATTTTATAAAGGAGATATAGCTGCTAAAGTTTTAACATAATACAAATAAGTAAAATTCTTGATCAATTAGTAAATGAATGAATCATGATGATTTGTTTCCATATTAACAGCCTTCAATTTGTTAGACGAGAGTCATTCCGGGAAGGAATATTAGAAGTCCAAATAGGAAAGTGTGGACTTCAGAATTTGACAAACATGGGTGCAACTAGGATTCGGCCAGATCTTAACAAGGCAATCATGACCAATTATATAATCTGCCCAAGTCCCAGTGTTTTTTAAAAGTCACATGAGGGCAAGAAATCACATCTTGCCACGTCCTTATAAATAACATAGGCCGAATACTCAGCACACAGTAGGTGTCCAGTAACTGCTCCCTTCAGTGTGCTTTTTGCTACCTATGGTACCAATAATTTGCACAATTTACATTTGAATCTGAGCTTACACAGGAAGTATTTTCCTCAAAGACCTCCACCTGCTCCACCACATTTATTTAGGGAGAAAACATAGCAGGTTATAATATTTTCCCATTATAAAATAATTCTTGCTTATTTGGAAAGATTGTAGAAAAATGAAAATATACAATTTAAAATTAAAGTTTCTCATCACTCTCCTTCATAGGCATCATGACATTTTGACACATAGACTTCTATACTTGGAATCATACTTGGAATTGTACCCTTTATATAAATTTTTAAAACAGAACTTTAAAGAGTTCAAAGGAAATTACTTAATTTGAAAATGCCATTTCACATGTAGTTTTACCATTACTCATCCATTTTCCAGCATCAAAACTGGCAGTGTCTTTGATCTGATCAAAAGTCATACACTACAATCTGTCAATATTTATAAACCCATATCACTGGTCAGTTGTGCGAGTAATTTGAGACATTTTGGCTCTATCAGTGAAATCTCTTCTCACCATGTTCACCAACGGATCAGTTGGAAGTGATACCTCTTTGCTGGTAGCTCAGTCATAACCACTTCAAGGAGGAAGGACCACGGATGTAAGGGCCGGAACAGAATCCTATCAGATGCTATGGGGGAAAGCTTCCTTATTTATTGATCTACCCAAAAGTGAAGTGAAAGTTGGACAATTTTCCAGTTAATTTCATCAATGGAGACAACTCAGCTGTGCATTTGAGCTCCTCAGTGGCAAATAACACAAATGAATCACTGTGTCTCCTTGAACCTTGACTTGTCTAGTGGAACTGTCCAACTGATGAGAATAACCACATAACTGCCAGCATTCTGGTTTCCACTGGGCTGTGGAAAACCTCAATACACCAATAATACCTAAACACTCTTGCCTGTTCAAACTTTTCATGTTGCCTATGGTTAAAGTTGGCTGCAATTAAACACAAGATTATTGTCTAAAAAGCCCATTATTGTCCTTGTGTAGCTGCCTAATTTCCTTCCATTATTATGTTCTTAGAGCTATTGCAAGCCACTTTTTCCAAGCTAATTTGGGAAACACATTTTACAAAGAGCAGGTAATTTTAAAAGCATCATTCTAATGTTGGTCTTTCATTATTTCTCTAATAAACAACATAATTGGTAGGGGCTGAGGCCACCTACAGATCAATCGTTAGGCTTGTGTATTCAAGTTATAAAACTTCTTCCTGAGCCCAGTCGCATTACCTTATGGGAAAATGTTGAGAAAGATTAAGTTGTAATATTTTTCCCTGCCCCCCCAACACCCCTACTCCTGTAAAACATCATTTATCAGTCCATGTCCTGGAGAATCAGACATAATTGCAAGAGCTCCAAGAAATCAAGGGAAGAATCTGTCACATCCTATTTTCACCAACCTTGTTTTGAAAGCTTTCGATGTGTAACCTATTTTATTAAGTGACTTTATGCACATGCTCCCTACAAAAGAAGAATAGGATGCACATAAGCTGTCCGCTCTATCTAGGGGTGTCATTTGGAGAATCAACCTCAGTTAAATCTAATTATATTCTCCTTCAACTAGAAAAGCATGAAAAGGGTCCATAAACTTTATTTTAATTGTAAGTCAATTACATTGTCAAAGCACAGGAAAAAAATATTAAATGGGTATGACAGAAACATCCTATGTGCGCTGTGGACTCATACAAAGAGAGTTACTAGTAGTGGATTGATTTTTAAATCCACATTCAAACCATTTTCCAAAATACTGTCCCACTACTGAACTAATCCCTTTGTTTCCAGTGAAGAAGCAATCTAATGTTGAAAGATACCCTTGTTGGGTAGAATGCAGGATGACGTGTTCATGCAAACCAGTCATCCGAGGGAACATGGATTCACCTTTTTTTTTAGAAGAAAAAATAAGATTTTTATTTCTGTGTTGGGTGCCATATTCACAAGAAAATGTAAAATCCATTTTGCTCATAGAGTCATTATCAAGTGCATGAAAAATAACTAGTTGATAGCTAATTCCACCATGCTCACAAAAAGAAGCCATTTCATGGAGGTATTATTTAAATATACTTTTGACTTGATCTTCTAGTTTTAAAGATAAATGAAAATGATATATCTGATAAGGAGTTCATATCCAAAATATATAAAGAATGCATACAACTCAACACCAAAACCATAAATAATCCAATTTAAAAATGTGCAGAGGACATGAATAGACATTTTTCCAAAGAAGACATATAGACGGCCAATAGACACATGAAAAAATGCTCAGTGCCACTAATCGTCAGGGAAATGCAAATTAAAACCACAATGAGATATCACTTTACCCCTATCAGAATGGCTAAAGTAAAAAACACAAGAAACAACAAGTGTTGGCGAGGATGTGGAGAAAAAGAAATCCTTGTGCATGTTGGTGGGAATGCAAACTGGTGCAGCTGCTGGAAAACACTGTGGAGGTTCCTCAAAAAAAATAAAAAATAGAATTACCATATGATCCAGTAATTCACTATCGGGTATTTACCCAAAGAAAATGAAAACACTAATTTGAAAATATATGCACCCCTATGTTTATTGCACATTATTTACAGTAGCCAAGATATGGAACAAACCCAAGTGTTTATCTATAGATGAATGGATAAAGAAGATGTGCTATGTATATACAATGGAATATTACTCAGCCATAAAGAAGAATGGGAGCTTGCCATTTGCAGCAACATGGATGGATCTAGATGGTATCATGCTAAGTGAGATACGTCAGTCAGAGAAAGACAAATACCATATGATTTCACTCATATGTGGACTTTAAGAAACAAAACAAAGAAAAAAGAGACAAAAAAACCAGACTCTTAAATACAGAGAACAAACTGGTGGTTGCCAAAGGGGAGGTAGGTGGGAGGATGGACAAAATAGATAAGGAGGATTAAGAGTACACTTAATCTTGGTGAGCACTGAGAAATGTACAGAATTGTTGGGAAAAAAATAAATGAAAATGTGTCCATAAACAGAATGAAATGAAGGACTCCAGCCATGGCTTCTCTGAAACTCAGACAACCAGCCTGATCTGTAATTGTGGCCAAAAATAAGTCATGATTTTTATGTACATTTTTTTATTTTTCATAGGTTTCTGGGATAGAGCCCCATAAAATAATTCGAGAGGAAAGTGTTAGTGTATTTGTCCAGGCCTGAGTCAATATAATCCTTCCTGCAGCAAAGGGCAGAGTCAACTCCACCAGAAGCACCTGGGCCAAGGTCATGGAAGGGTGTTCTCAAGGAATATGGCACACTGATAATCGAAGAAGGGTGAATGGACACTGGGTAGCATGAACAACAGACTTCCACTACCACAGTAACTTTTAAATTGTTCCCTCGATTAAAAAATTAAAAATACTGATAGAGATTTTTGTTCCTGAACTGTATTACTTCTCTCTCCAAGGCACTTTAGTGGAACTGGTCCATTTTATAAGAGATTAAATGAAACCACCTTCTAGAAATAGTCCTCATGTGTTTTGTGAATCTCTTGTTGGAGCCTTCTTTGTTTGGCATTTCCCCCACTTCCCTTTATTTTTTAGAATCCATATGAGAACTTTCTGTCTGTTCTAAGCCTCAAGAATAGTTAGGACTCTTCTGAGAAATATGCTCAATTATATCTTCTGGAAACCACAATTTGTGTAACTAATTATGTTTCCCTAATGTTGCCTTATTTTTTACCTCTGAGAGAATACTAGGGCCTACCGTTAGCAAATAGAAAAAGAACAGGAGCCCAGCAAGGGATGGAAATGGGTGAAGCCTCCCACATGAGAACAATGGAAGGGCATCGGAGCCTTTTCTAAAGGAGCAAGCACCCTTAGGTCCAGCCACTTAGCGCCATGTGGAAAAGTGAGACCAATATGGCCAACTCTTTCAAGAAAAACCAGAAGTCAGTCCTAAGCCCACATCGCCTTCAAAGAAACTTAACATTGGTGGATAATACAGAAATAATCTGTGTTAACTTAAAACTGTTCTTGTTTATTTTGGTCTTCATTAAAAGCATAACAGATTAGAAATGTTTGGTGTATTAAAGCAGAAAAGGGATTGGTGGAAAGGTTATGAATTCCCTCCTGGAGTCAATGGAGAGCCCCCCGAACTGGAAAAATGGACAAGAGCCAAGGGTTAGAGATGGAACACGAGCCCTTGTTCTCTCACCACTGGACACTTACAGACATGCTGCTGGCTCTATTCCCACCATCACTCTGCACACTGGATCCTGAAGACTGTCTCCACTTTAGAAATGCATCCCAAAAGTATCCTACCTCTTTCAGAAGCTTTCAGTAGGCTGAGCAGACCATATGCTCAAGACAAAGCTGCCAGGAATTGCCGAGAAAGAACACATATCTGAGCTTTCATCATCCATTGTTGGAGGATTTTCTGAACCCAGGACAGCAGTTCACATGCTTGGCATGCACAAGCGAAAGGGCAAATATTTATCATCTGCCCCAAGAGCAATAGCCAATTAACAGTTGCTTGAAATCACACCCAAAAAACCTATTTTACATTACACGCTATTTTTCTTTTAAACCATCCGATTTACTATGCTTTTAATAAAGAGGAAATAAGATCAGTTTTATCTTTGGGATTACTATTTATTATCCATTAGTGTTAAGGTTCTACCTTTGAAAATTATACAGGGTTGTAAAATAATAAGATGCTCCTTGTTTGGGCAATTAAACAAAAATTTAATGATCTCTCTGAGGGAGATAAAAAAAAATACCTAGATGACTCAGCAAAAGCCTCATAGCCACCTTCAGAAAGAACCAACTCGAAGCCCTTAGTGACAGCCTCCAGTTGGTATCAAACACCAGTGGCTCAACCTTATTAGGTTAGAACCACCTGAAAAGATTAAAAGGGCCTCGCACTACTGATGCCCAGGGCATCACCAGAGACTCAAATTTAACTTGTCTGGAATGAGGCCCAGCACGGAGAGCTGTTAAGTGTTCCCTAGTTATTCTCAGGACTGAGAACCACTAACCTGAGCCCAAGAAGAAGGAATTGTATCATAAATAAAGACAAAGAGGGAAAAGAGGTTTCTTTTTAGGGGGCCACAAGATCTCATTTTTTCAGAAACATCTATCTCTATCTTACTGGCCTGAAATGAAAACCCTTTATTTGAATAAAGAATGAAATGGCAAGTTTTTATCAATTTCCCAAGGGTCCTGAGGGGCTGCTGGGTGCTGATGTGAGTATAATAATTATAACTGTGAGGCTGGAGTGAAGCCAAACAGGAGAAAGGAGAGTGACCGATCCCAAGGTCCACCATGGGCCCGGGAAGGGCAGTTTTGAACAGGCAGACCACGTATTCGCCATCCTTAAATTAAAGCATTCTTTACAAATGGGCCCACCTTACTCAGGATGCAGGATCTCTGATGCACATCCAACTTAGCAGAGAATCAGGCTCTGCGAGAACAAGGCAAGAGACAGGTCAACTTCTCGAGAGAAAGCCAAGTCGGAAAAGAACGAAAGCAGTGTTTCTCAAAGTGTGGCCCTATAGACTCCTGGAGGTCTTCCTTTTAGGAAGTCCTTGGCATTGATATTATGTTCACACTGACATTAACATACTATTTGCTTTTTTCATTGCACGGGCTTTTGCTGAGATGGTGGAAAAGCGATGAATCAGCACAGTGCACCATAGCAAGGCTCTGGGATCAAAGAGGGGACTCGTAGTCACTGTGCTCTTCGCCTCCACAAACTCACAGTAGGGAAAAAAAAGAAAAGTATATATATGTAAAAATATAAGCATAAAAATATGTTTCTATTATATTTACACACACATATTATATGTGTGTGTATACAGTTTCACTCAAGAGTCCCTGATGCAGTAATTAACCTTATTCATTTTATTAAATCTGCACCCTTAAGTACATTATCTCTGAATGTTCTGTGTGATGTAATGGAAAGTTCCCATAAGGCACCATGGTTGTACACCAAAGTGTATGGTAGTTATCATGCCTCAGCGGGGCGCACTTGAGTAATTAACTGTTCCCTTGCAGGTGGAACGAGACCCTTTTACCTGAAATACCATTTTTAACTATATGATAGATGAACCACGGTTATTCATACTTGTGTGGCTTGCAGATACGTTTTTGAAAAGTAATGGCTGGTTCTGCACATAGGCTCAAGGACTTTCTATTCTCTCTTTCTTGGAACTCTGGCTTTACCAGGAGAACAAGTACTGGGTAAGTGGAGGATGAAAGGCCGAAGAGAGCCCCCATCATCTGAGGCGAGGCCACCCTAGGCCAACCAACAGCCAGCCAAGCCCCAAACACATGAAGGAACTCGGCCAGGATTAGCTGAGCCGCCTACCCTGTTGATGGCTGGCTGAGGGTGTGTGGCGGAGCACGGTCAGAAACAGCAAGCAACCCGGATGCCACGTAGGCTCATGAGCAATAATAAATGCTTATTATTTTAGACAGCTTTTTGTTATTGTTGATGATGATTCACAGCATTTTTGTGGCGATAAATAATAGATTTCCCACTCTATTCCAAGAACCTAGAGTGGTACTTGATGCATAGAAAAATATTTTGACAAATCAGAAAAGTTGGGAGATGTTTGAAAGCATGAAGAGATGAACGAGAAAAACACCTTCTTTCTACTCTAGCCCAATTACATTTTCCCAACTTGGTCTAGAACGAACCTAAACAATATAATAAGTTTGCTCATGCAATTAATTCAGTTCTTCTGGGCATCCACACCAATTACTGGAAAAGACAAAAACCAACATTAGAATAGACATTGCTACTAAATAAAAGATATTCAAATATTTATATCTACTCTCTCTCTGCAGAGTCTATAAATACAACAGCCCAGACGAGCTTTATTGGTGTTAGCTGAAGCAGATTGCAGCTAAGAGACAATCGTTGTTTTCCACTTGCCTTTGAGCCACGGCTCACTCATACAGAATGAAGATTCCCTGTTTTGTTTCTGCCTAATCATTTATTGTAATGCCAAAGGGAAGAAAATAAATCTTGGAAACTTTGACCAAAATCAGTTTCGTTTTCCCATTATCACAGCAGGAGAGGAAGACATGGGGTTTTCATTTCTAAGGATAATCTTTCTTAAAGTGTGTACAATAACTAGCTAAGTCTAAATAATAGTATTAGGGACATTTGAAAGGTTTTTAAATGGATTCAGGGCTGCACTGGTTTCTGCCTTTAGATCATGAAGCCTGTTTGTTCCCAGGTTCCAATCGCTCTCAGCAGTTGCAAAGGCACTGAACACTCTGCTAACTGGAGACGCTGTTGACTAATTTAGAGAATCCCTGGCTTAGAACTTTTGCAAATGAAATTACTGCCTAAATATTCCAGGTATTTAAAAATAAATAAATAAGATTAATATTGGCTTTTGGATGCAATGATTGTTTTAATTAATTTCCCATTCATAACATCCTATCAATTAATTTGATTAAAATATTGGGCTTTTAAACCTAATTGAATATTTGATACTGAAGTGAGTAGGTCAGAATTGGTTTTCTTCCTTCCTTCCTCTCCCTTCCTCGACCCCATTAGCTCTCTTTCCTTCCTGTCCGCCTCTCCATTGGCCTGCTTTCCATGTATCTCCTTCCTACTTTCCTCCCACATTCTGTCCCCTTCTTTCCTTGTCTCTCTTGCTTCTTTTCTTTCCTTCTCTCCTCTTCTCTCTTCTCTTCCTCCCCTTCACCCCTTCTTCCTCTCTTCCTCCCAGTGCTGCCATGTCTTCAGCAACCACGTGGTGAGAGCAGAGATGAGAAAGGATGTTACTATCTCCCATGCCCTCACTCTGGAAACAGACAGCATGGGCCCAGCTTGTCCAATGCATTCTTTTTCTTGAGCTGACTGTAATAGATCACAAAGAGAAAATTTGGTGTGTGTGGCCGAGAATCCAACTTTTTCACTTTCTAAATGCAACCAGAATTCCTCCCCTACATCTGAGAGGTTAGAGAAAAATTCCATTTTGGGCTACTTTTCCTTTTCCAATCTTTCACATTTCAAGTATTTAACTTAACAATTTCAAACTAATTAACAATAAGGATGTGTGTACGTGTATTTGATAGTATAACCCAAAACACATTACAATTTATCTTATTTAGTTTTATGAAATTCCAACTGAACACTAGACACTGTCATTTGGTCTCTTGGTAATATATACATTTTATTTGTGTCCATTCACATTAATCAAAACAAGTAGTTTAACTAAATTGACATACTAGTTCAATATGACTTTGGTTCCATCAATTTTATTGGTGGATTACCTCATTTAATTGATGTTTTCATTTTTTCTATAGAACCTCAGGATTTAAAACCAGTTTGTCATTGGGAGCCCAAAATTAATTTTTTGGTTTCCTGGTGCATATAAAAGTTATGTTTACACTATGCTGTAATCTATTAACTGTGCAATAACATTATGTCTAAAAAATATACAGACCTTAATTCCAAAATACTTTATCACTAAAAAATGATAACCATCCTCTGAGCTTTCAGCAACTCCTAATTTTTTTGTTAGTGGAGGGTCTTACCTGGATGTTGATGGCTGCTGACTGATCAGGGCGGTGGGTGCCATCTTATGTGGGTGTGGCTCATGACACCCCTAAACAGTTACAATAGTAACATTAAAGATCACAGATCACAGGTCACCAGGACAAATATAGTAATAGTGAAAAAGTTTGAAATATTGCTAAAATTACCAAAATGTGACACAGAGACACAAAGTAAGCAGATACTGTTGGAAAAATGGTGCTGATAGACTTGCTCGACACAGGATTGCCACAAATCTTCAATTTGTAAAACAAAAACCAAAAACCACAGTATCTGCTGAGGACAATAAAACAAGGGATGCCAGTATACCCTGGCTAACTGGGTTTAAAAATTGCTAAGAACTTTGACCCAATACTGATGCGAATGTTGTAAAATACCTACACTTACGCATGCCTATCAATAAAGTTCATTTACAAAAGTCCTTTGTGAGGTAATTTGAGAATGCCTTTTTTAAAAATTGTAGAAATGTTCATAAACTTGATGATTTACTAGAAGGAAATAAGGAACACCCCACCACCACCACCACCCCCAAAAAACTGGAAAAATATCTGGCCACAAGACGTCCATCCTGGTGTTATTTATCATTGTAAACCATTGAAACCAACATAAGCAGGATGCCTGGGTGGCTCAGTTGGTTAAGCGGCTGCCTTAGGCTCAGGTCATGATCCCAGGCTCCTGGGATCGAGCCCTACATTGGGCTCCCTGCTCAGCGGGAAGCCTGCTTCTCCCTCTCCCTCTGCTGCTCCCCCTGCTTGTGTTCTCTTGAGCTCTCTGTCAAATAAATAAGTAAATAAAATCTTTAAAATATGTATATATAATGTCCATCCCCCCCATAGAGTTTATGCTATTTAAAAGTAGAAAAATTTGCAATGCCTCTTAAATATAAGCAGTTACCATTCCACCATAAATGCAATTCTGCACACTTCCCACTGATTCCTGTCTTTATAAGATCACCTGTCCACTCTCAAATAGCAATAGTCCATGAGAAGTCCTTGTCAGCAGAGGAGAATGGTGGGCTGGCTCTTACCCTTCATTCTGCACTCTCCGTAGTCTCTAATTGTTCTGAGACACCAACCTTCTCACTTTCCCTTATGTCAGTTCCTTGTATTTTACTTCAACATTTCTGCTTTGCTGGTCCAGAAAAGAAGGTATTATTTTCACATTTTTCTCATCTTTCCCGTCTGCAGAGTAGTGATTTATGGCATATGTATTACCGCCAATGGATCCTTTACAAGAAAGAGGTCCTCGGGCCAAGTGACAAAATCTTTCGCTTTCTGGGGCGCCTGGGTGGCTCAGTTGTTAAGCGTCTGCCTTCGGCTCAGGTCATGGTCCCAGGGTCCTGGGATCGAGCCCCGCATCGGGCTCCCTGCTCAGCGGGAAGCCTGCTTCTCCCTCTTTCACTCCCCTTGCTTGTGTTCCCTCTCTCGCTGTGTCTCTCTCTATCAAATAAATAAAATCTTAAAAAAAAAAAAAATCTTTCGCTTTCTTAGACTTGTTCTTTGCTCTCACCATCTTTTTAAATATTTACTTTCCTCCAGGTATTTTGGCCATTGGATTTCTGTCTTCCTAGGATGTCACAACCCTTGAACTAAGGACCCAATATTTTGTTTTCAGAATAAAGTACATTGAACCGTGTAGTTTTCAGATTAGGGAGAAATAAATGATAAAAAGGTAACTAATTGCCAACTTGGACTATTTGATGAGCCAGTTTTTTTTTTATTTTAATTCAATTAGCCGACATATAGTACGTCATTAGTTTCAGATGTAGAATTCAACAATTCATTAGTTGCATATAACACCCAGTGCTCATCACATCACGTGCCCTCCTTTAATGCCCACTACTCAGTGATGAGGCAGTTTTTTAAAAATGTCATTCCATAGATTATTCAGCTAAAATGGAAGTGCTATGTAAATCCACACTGAGAACTGTGTCTGTGAGGAATATTTAATTTCAAATCATGTAAAGTCCGATTAAAAATAGATTTTTCCAGGGCGCCTGGGTGGCTCAGTTGGTTGAGCGTCTGCCTTTGGCTCGGGTCATGATCTCAGGGTCCTGGGACTGAGCCCAGCGTCAGGCTCCCTGCTCAGCAGGAAGCCTGCTTCTCCCTTTCCCTCTGCCTGCCCCTCTGACTACTTGTGCTCTCTCTCTGTCTCTCTCTCTCTGTGTCTCTCTGTCAAAGAAAGAAAGAAAGAAAGAAAGAAAGAAAGAAAGAAAGAAAGAAA
>NW_023270490.1:5951813-5991020 GCF_011800145.1 Mirounga leonina
AAGAAAGAAAGAAAGAAAGAAAGAAAGAAAGAAAGAAAGAAAGAAAAAGATTTTTCCTTACAAGGACCCTTATGATTATATTAGGCCCACCTAGATAATCCAGGACAGTTTCCCCATCTCAAGATCCTTAATCACACGTGCAAACTTCTCTTCGCAATGTACGTTCACAATTGACATAGATTTCCATGACTGAAACCTGGACGTGTTTGGGGGCGCATGTTATTCTTGTGCATGGAGAAACAATATTGTAAATGTATACATCCCCCAAGTTTATTTGTAAATTTAACTTCATTCCAATCAATTTCCCATTGAGATGTTTCTGCAATTAATGAAATACTATGTATGAATTAGTCAGTTTTGAAAAAGAATAACTCAGAGGACAGGTGCTGTCAAATACAAAAACAGAGAAAGGATTACCTTACCTATTAAGGACCTCATCCCACTAATAATAAACAGAAGCATATACCAATGGAAATATGAGCAAGTGAAATCAATGTGCAATTCACAAAATTAAAATATAAAAGCTTTATCAGCCAGGGTGTGACCAGAGAAACAGAACCAGTAGGAGACTCATAATAAGGGATTTGTTACAAGGAGTTGGCATTGGTGATTATGGGGCTGGCTAGGCAGGTCCGAAATCCCTGGGCAGGCTGTTGGGAAGGGGTGGAGCTCTCCAGTTCGGGCAGAGACTGCTGTCTGCAGGCAGAATTTCTTCTTCACTAGAGAGCCCCAGCCCTGCTCTTAAAGCCCTTCATCTGATTGGATCAGGCTTACCCAGGTTCTCTAGGGTAATCTCTCTTACGTCAAATCAACTGAGTATAGACTCTTATCACAGCTACAAAGTACCTTCACCACAGCACTTGGATGAGTGCTTGATGGAGTAACTGGGGACTGTAGCCTATCCATATTGACACATCAAAAAGACCATCACAATGTTCAATCACACCAATAATCTAGGAGAGAAACATTAATTTAAGAATACATTGTTTTCAGCAAATAAAGCCCAAATTATCTGAAAATATTAAAACTCAGTGTTAACATGAGGATAAGGCAGAAGACACCATCACTGGGGACCACAAGTTATAAGCCCTTCTTTCTGCCAGTGAGGCCTGATATCTCAGGGGCCCTAAAATTTTAGAAGGAAATTTCATGTGCAAGAAAACAGAGGATCAGTTAAATAAATTGTTATTCATCCCTGTGATGGAATACCAGATCATCATTAAACGTTAAGCTGAGGACAATATTTCTTGGAAAATGTCCACAATATATCAAGTAAAAGAACAAGTTAATAAATACCATACACACTTAATTTGGGGCAACAATGACTAAGAAGGAGAGAAGTACATACATAAAATTTTAACAGTCATTATTTCTGGGTGATAGCACAATGGGCAAATTTTTATTGGTGATTTCAGAGATTTATAATTTCTATAATAAACATGCATTGGTTTTGAAGTTAGGCATATAACTGAGTCCAAACTCGTTCTGCTCCCCACACAACAGGCAAGTAAGTCAAGAGGCGGGACACTGGGGTGAGAAAAGCAACTTTCTTCAGAAAGCCAGCAAGCCAAGGATCCCAAAGAACCATCTCCCCTGGGAACATAATTTGAGCTGCTTTTATGTTAGCAAAAGCATTAGGGGGTTGGAGTCAAAAGGTGACTGCTATCTGTAGACATCCAAGGAAGGTTGTGTAACTTCTTTGTCCTTGCTCAGTTATCTTTGCACCCAGGCATCTGGTCATGTTGTTCCTGTACATCTTAAACATAGAGTCATGGCTGTATGTTCTTCTTTATCTCCTAGGGTGAGGAAGGGTTTGGGTTGAAAAGCAGCTTTTTTTAGGAAATAGAGCTACCATATGATCCAGGAATTGCACTACTGGGTATTTACCCCAAAGATACAAATGTAGGGATCCAAAGGGGTACGTGCACCCCGATGTTTATAGCAGCAATGTCCACAATAGCCAAACTGTGGAAAGAGCCAAGATGTCCATCGACAGATGAATGGATAAAGAAGATGTGGTATACGGGCGCCTGGGTGGCTCAGTCGTTAAGCGTCTGCCTTCGGCTCAGGTCATGATCCCAGGGTCCTGGGATCGAGTCCCACATCGGGCTCCCTGCTCGACGGGAAGCTTGCTTCTCCCTCTCCCAATCCCCCTGCTTGTGTTCCTGCTCTCGCTATGTCTCTCTCTGTCAAATAAATAAATAAAATCTTTAAAAAAAAAAAAAAGAAGAAGATGTGGTATGTATATACAATGGAATATTATGCAGCCATCAAAAGGAATGAGATCTTGCCATTCGCAACGACGTGGATAGAACTGGAGGGTATTATGCTGAGCAAAATAAGTCAAACAGAGAAAGACATGTATCATATGACCTCACTGATATGAGGAATTCTTAATCTCAGGAAACAAACTGAGGGTTGCTGGAGTGTTGGGGGTGGGAGGGATGGGGTGGCTGGGTGACAGACATTGGGGAGGGTATGTGCTATGGTGAGTGCTGTGAACTGTGCAAGACTGTTGAATCACAGACCTGTACCTCTGAAACAAATAATACATTATATGTTAAAAAAAAAAAAAAAAGAAGAAGATAGTAGGAAGGGAAAAATGAATGGGGGGAAATCGGAGGGGGAGACGAACCATGAGAGACGATGGACTCTGAAAAACAAACTGAGGGTTCTAGAGGGGAGGGGTGTGGGAGGATGGGTTAGCCTGGTGATGGGTATTAAAGAGGGCACGTTTTGCAGGGAGCACTGGGTGTTATGCACAAACAATGAATCATGGAACACTACATCAAAAACTAATGATGTAATGTATGGGGATTAACAGAACGATAAAAAAATTTTTTTAAAAAGCAGCTTTTTGCAAATCTCATTTGTTAGCAAAATTCCTTTGAAGATTAACAAGGTTACGTGCGGAACTAAGCAGGAATTTCTAAGCTATAGGTCACAGCAGCAAGGGAAATAGAAACATCATGGAGTCAGACATGCTAAGTTTCTACCTGTTGACTGAAGTTGTGGTCGTTATAATATTGAAGAGTTAAGTAATACCAGGAGATAGACTCTTGAATGTATAAGATGTTTGAGAGTCACCACCCATTCAAGTATTTAATCACTCAACCATTCATTCATTCAACAAATACATACTCTCCTTTTACTTTATGATAATCACTGTGGAGGTCAATGAAAATACAATAGTGAGTAAGACAAACTTAGTCCCTGCCTTTATGGGGCTTAGTGGGGAAAAGGGAAAATAATTTAAAAAATCATGAAAATACATATATAATTTACAGTCAATCATAAGTGTACCAAAGGAAAGAGTGCAATGAGTGTCCATGGCAGGAATCCAATATTTATATTAAAATTTTTCATGATTATCTTATCCAAATTGTGTGTCTCTGTGTACGTGTGTCTGTGTGTGTGCTGTGTGTCTCTATGTGTTGTGTATGTGTGTTTGCATGTGAATGCATGTGTGTTATGTGCTGCCACCAAGATCAACATCTTAAATCACTACTCCAAAACTAAGAGAATGGAATTATAGAAAAAAATATCTAAAAATGCCTGAAAGGCCAAAAACTCTTCAAGAGAAATATTGAAAAAAAAAAATCAAACTATTGCATAATGAATCCTAAATAACGGGCTGAAAGCTCTGATTGGTGCACCCACGGTGGATTTACGGGTTTCTGCTGTGCCCATATCATTCATGCATTTTCCCCCCAGAATCTGAAAGATAGATCTAACAAGCTCTGGATAAACACTGGCTAAGACTCTCTAGTTTCCGCGGATGGAAAGGTGACATGACTTATTCCCTGTTATCATCGGTCTCCCATTAGGCAGCCTCAGCCAGGAGTCTGGATAGATCGACATGTCAGGACGGAAGCTTGGTGATAATTCAGGCTGGCGATCGGTTGAAACCAGTGCTCAAACAATTGGGAGAATACGGCCGTGCATAGATTCTTGTTAAAATGTGGGGAAAGTGAGAAGAGAAATAGGGTTTGAACTCTGACATGAATCAGACCACACAAACGGAGACTTGCCTACCAAATTAGGCCAGTTTTATTTTTTCCCTCTAGGTGAGACTGAACGGTGCTCCTTTTGGATGTGTTAGAAATAGCATTGTGAAGAAGGGTTCATGCACAATCGGGAACAACAGATCTCATGCTCGGATATTTCAGCATGTGTGGCCACGGGGATTTGCTTCCTTCTGTCCTTCCAGGTGCTGGTTGTGTGCATTATTCCTGCCCACATAGTGATAGCACAGAGAGATTAGAAAACGCATTCCTTAGCATGAGAGAGAAACTAGGTTTATAGACCAACTACGACTTTTTTGCCAGTGTAGACCTATCTGTGCACTATTACTTTATTAACTAAGCAAACTCCTGGTAATTTTATGGAATTTTCCACTTCCATCTGCGTTAAACAGAATCCTAAAATGGCCCCCCAAATTCCCAGGCTTTGGTGTGCATACCCAGCACAACACCCTCTCCTTAAGTGTTGGTGGGCCTGGCATAAGCAGGTGAGGCCCTCCAAAAAGACGCTCTAAAGTCGGAGATAGAAGTCGCTCCCCTGTTGGCCTTGAAAGAAAACCTGCCCTGAGGCGGAGTGGACCCATGGCAGGGAGCGCCGGATGCTGAGGACCCCAGTGCCACATCCAGAATGAACTGAATGCTCCCAAACGCCCGTGAGCCTCGGATGAGACCACAGCCCTGACTGACGCCTTGCTTGCAGCTTTAGGAGACCCTGAGTGGAGGAAGGTCAAAGGTACAGACCCCCCTCCCCAACCTAAGGAAACGGATAGATAATACACGTGTCGTTTTCAGCAGCTAAGTAAGCGACAATTGGTTGCACAGCAATAGAAAACAGGCTTCATTTCTTAATCCAATTAGAGGGATTATTTCTTCTTTCATTGCCCCGCCTGTCAGCATGATGTGTCCACAGACTGCTGACTTGAGTACAAACACATGCAAATATCATCCCCAGTGACATAGCTGGTTTAACAATCGAAAGACTAATGTTCAAACTGAGATCATTTCTTTTTTTTTTTTTTTAAGATTTTATTTATTTATTTGAGACAGAGAGAATGAGAGACAGAGAGCACGAGAGGGAGGAGGGTCAGAGGGAGAAGCAGACTCCCTGCAGAGCAGGGAGCCCGATGCAAGACTCGATCCCGGGACTCCAGGGCCATGACCTGAGCCGAAGGCAGTCGCTTAACCAACTGAGCCACCCAGGCGCCCCCAAACTGAGATCATTTCTTTGGGTTGACTCTCATAACTCCAGACGAGGAATGTTACAGAAGTTAGATTCTAGAACTCAGACATCTGAGTACAATAAAAATAAGGCACAATACTGGTTTCTTGCTCTTTGCCATTGGTTATGCTTAGCTCATCACTGCATTTTTTCATTTAGCCTCCCCAACAACCGTGTAAGCTGGGAGACACTATATGATCCTAATTTACAGGTGACAAAACCGAAAGTTAGAAAAAGTTAACTTGCCAAAGGGCACACAGCTAGCAAGGGGTCAAGCCCCAAAATGAACCCTCCGCGCCCCTCCTCCCCCATCTCCGTTTACAGGAGAGGGCTGTGCCTTTTACCCTCCTAGAGCCAAATACTTTTTCCCTAGAAAGTAAATGCATCATCACGGCAAATGCCTCTTGCCTGACTAAACAGGTGTTGACAATTCTTTTATTTTTCCCTCCATGTCCTCTTTAGGAGGATCCCTATCTCTGGTATCTTGAAATGATTCTCTTTCTGTTGTCGTTTTGTAACATATTTACTTAGTTGCAGTTAAAAAGGGGGGGGGGCGGGGGGACAGAAAGACACAAACTCCAGCCCCAGCTGGTTCTGGGAATTTGCAAAGGCAGAGTCTCAGGGTGGGCTGTTTTGCTTGTCTGGGTCCCACTGCTCAGCTTAGACACATTTTCTTGACGTCCCAGTTTCCCTATGAAGCAGAGTCAGGCACTGTATCACTTTCCAAGATCGATAACGCAAGTCTAATTTTCCTAAGTTGATGAGGACCTGATAGATCAGATGACCTTTTGTTGGAATGTCATTTACAAGTATGATTAAATTATTCTCCATGGCTGAACTGATACCTACAACAGATAAATCTTCCTCCAGAGGCAGCAGAAAAATCTACTGCTTTACCCTCTCGTGCATTACAGCGATCTTTTGTAGGCAGATTTCAGATTTTCAGTTTGGGGTTTGAAAAGGTGACCCTGGAGATGATGACTTTTTTTTTTTTTAATTTGTTTTAGCTGACACTATTTTTCTCCAATCTGATTAACTAGATCTATATGACTATACCTTAAAAGGCAATTTATTTATTTAATCTGTTAGGGGAAATAGGAAAAAAATAAAAAGAATGCCAGGCAAATTTCTGGGACTATGTTTTCTTCAGAAGTAAGAAAAGTCATGGGGGCACCTGGGTGGATCAGATGGTTAAGCGTCTACCTTCAGCTCAGGTCATGATCCCAGGGTCCTGGGATCGAGCCCCGCATGCCTGCTTCTCCCTCTGCCTCTCTCTCTCTCTCTCTCATGAATAAATAAATAAAATCTTTAAAAAAAAAAAAAAAAGTCATGGACGTTTTTGAGCTTTTTCTATTTGCTACATCAAACGTTGTATCTGCCTGATCTTATGTAATCTTGGCAATAACACATGAGGTATGATCTTTGCATTTATTTTATATTTTGAGGGCCTACTGTGTGTCAAATGCTGTTTGGGTATCTGGGGAAAGAGCAGATCCTGCCCTCACTGAATTTATCCTGATTTGAAGAAACTGAAACAAAGATTAAGTGTCCACATTTTGTGTCTGGAATATAGTATGTGTTCAATAAGTGTCAAATGTATAAAATAGAATAAGGGTTGAGCCGGGTCTGCCTGTTTGTTCTCTGCCTCATGATAAAAGGGATGAAGAGAAGTGAGAAAATCATTACATACAAAGGTCCTCAAAACACTAAAAACAGAACAGCCTCTGTGTCCATCAACAGATGAGTGGATAAAGAAAATGTGGTACGTATAGACAATAGAATATTCTTCAGCTGTAAAAAAGAAGGAAATCCTGCCATTTGCAAGAACATAGATGGACCTTGAGGGCATTAGGGTAAGTGAGTTAAGTCAGACAGAGAAAGACAAATACTCATAGAAAAAGAGATCAGATAGGCGGTAGCCAGAGGTGAGGGGTGGGGGGTGGGGGAATTGGATGGAGGTGTGTGAAAGGGTACAAACTTCATGGATTCATATTCCTTCCCACCAAAGTACACTGTTTGCCAGTTCTCTCAGAAGAAATTTTGGAGAGGTAAACTTTCTTGACTTGAACATATCTGAAAATTCCTTTTTGCCGGTATACCTTTTTTATTTTTTAATTTTTTTAATTGTATTTATTTATTTGGGGGGGACAGCAGGAGAGGAAGAAACAGACTCCCTGCTGAGCAGGGAGCCCAACAAGGGGCTCAATCCCAGGACCCTGTACCTTTTTTAAAAAATAAACTACTTTGTTGATATATACAAACATAGAGAAATAGCACAAATCATAATTATGTAGCTCAGTACATTTTTGCAAATAACTGTATTAAAAAGAGCAACAATATCCAGCACCCACACCAAGTAATGGAAACTTAGCAGCATCCCAGAAGCCCCCATTGTGTATTTCTTTCCTTGCCCCAAAGATAACCTTTATCCTGATTTCTTACCCTATGCATTAGTTGGCATGTGTTTGAACTTCAAATAAATGGAATAATATCGTTTTAACATAGTTATTCTTTAGATCCTTCTAAATTGTTTTAGTATCTTAAGTCTTGTGGGGGTGCAAATTCTCCCCTTAGTTGTCTGTTAACTGTTCCTCATGGTGGAGCAAATCCTTATGCAATTTTTTATTATGAATTTCCTTTTGGTATAGGCATCTATTATTTTTCCTCTTGGATTCCCAGGTGTCCTGGTTTTCGAAGAGCCCATAAAGAAGAGTTTTGTGTGTGCTTTGACTTGCATTGACCACTAGGAATAGTCTTGGGTTATATGGGCTGATCTGGTTTTAGATTCCTAGCCTGAAGTTATGAAAATTTCAGATTCCACACCCATGCATCTTACTTGAGATAAAAACATACATACTCCTGGGAGATCCCTAGTACTTTCTGTAATTTGCTCCCCATAAAACTTTTTGAAATCGAAGGAAATCTCTCTCTCTCTTTTTTTTTTTTTTTGTAAATTCAAACCATACTCTATATAATGATGGAGATATATCAAGGTTTACCTGACAAATCACCTAAAGACCCACATGTTGCATAGTTTTATTCTTGGTTAACACATGAATATATCTTTTGCTCATCCCACTAACTGGGATCCAAATACCTAGAAGGATGGTCTATATTCTACAAATATATACAAATACAAATAATAATCTGTTGAGTTTTCCTTGGGGCAGGCATACTGAATCCAGTTTCCTCCCCTTGGTTTCTTGACCCCCTCCTGTCTTTTACCAGTGTTTCTTTCTGCTCTCTTGAATGGTTTGAATGTCCCACTGATGCCAAAGTAGCCAGCCCCAGGCTGGTAAATAACAGCTTGTATAGGTGTTGGGGGGAGGGGAGGAGAGGGAGGTGAGGCTTAAAATCCATCAGCAATCAGACTTCAACAAAAACGGAAAAGAGTCCTCAGGACTCTTATAATTCTTTGTAGCTACCATTCTCCTTACCACCACACTAAATTCTTTGTGGTTTACTCAGTGAAGTCTTCCAAATTGACTATTTGGATTAGGAATCTGATTTTTTTTCCTAAGGTCTGAAGGAAACTCTAAAAGACTAAGTTCTTTGTGGGATCATTAAGCTCAGTCACTCCACCCAAAATGCAATGCTTTTGGAAAACCAAACTGACACTCGTTGAGTCCTTCTAGCTCTGTGAGAGCTGCCAGTCCTCTACCTTGGTTGTCCGAAATAAACCTCCTCCTGTAATTAGTTTTGCATCTCTGCTCAAAGGGAGGTTTCGTTCTGTCTGTTCATCGCCTTGTAACTCTTACTGCTTTTGGCAGTATCTAAGATTAGGTCAGCAGTGTGTTTTCCATTGTAGGCTGTGATCTTGTCTCCTGGGACCTCAGATGAATTGTGAGTTCAGCAATCACTCTCTTTCCTGCTACTTCCCCATCAGTACCCCTTGGTGGCTCTGTGCTTTTGCTTATTATCCTTTAGGTTAGGAAGGAGAAAGAGGAAATGTATCAAAGCTATTTCCTCCCCCAATACAAAACCGGAAAATGTATATTTTATACTTCCTCAAGCTTGCCTTGATATTCACATATTACAGGCTATATGAGTGATCTACGAGATCCTTAGAAATTTGCCTAATTGTAATAACATAAATTAACATGAATTTTACTACCATACAGAGTAGAAATGGATTTTAGAATGTCAATTAAGCATTTATCACCATGATGCATTCATATAAGTATCTAGCTTAACAAAAATAGGACATTTATTTATATGTTTGTATGTGTACACACTGCTATGATCTGAATGTTTGTGTCTCCTCAAAATTCATATGTTGAAACCTAACCCCTAAGGTGATGGTATTAGGAGGTGGGGCATTTAGGATTCGAGCCCTTATCAAAGCAGCCCAAGAAAGCTCCCTAGCCCTTTCCACCATGTGAGGTTACAGCAAAAATATGGTTGTTGAGGAGTCTTTCACCAGACACTGAATCTGCCAGCTCTTTGATCTCGGAATTCCTAGCCTCCAGAGCCACGAGAAGTAAATTTCTGTTGTTTATAAACTATCCAGTCTGTGGTATTTTGTTATAGCTGCAGGAACCAACTAAGACAAACATACATATTCACTACATGTTGTTGTGGTTGTTGTTGTTTTTTAATATTTACTTATTTATTTGAGAGAGAGAGAGAATGTGAGTATGGGCAGGGACAAAGCGAGAGGGAGAGAGAATCTTAAGCAGGCTCCATGCCCAGTACAGAGACCGATGTAAGGCTTGATCTCACAACCCTGAGATCATGACCTGGGCCAAAATCAAGAGTTGGACACTTAACTGACTGAGCCACCCAGGTGCCCCAGTACATGTTGGTTGTATGTAAATATGCTTAAAGCAATAAATTACACCTAGGGTAAGGGCCCTAACTCTTAAACATAAACCTTATTTAAGAAAATATACTCACTGACTTTTTTCTCAACCTTGAAAGCTTCAGTCAATTTCATTTAGTGATGAAAAAAATAACGTGACTGATAATCTAAAAATTCTGGCCAAATAAACATTGGGATAATGACATGATTAACTCTGATACTCTGATACTCTGTACATTGATACATTTCTTTGGCAAGCACAACTTCCCTGAAAGGATTGGGTCAAGTTTTAAAATCCTGGTACTTCACCACTGAAAGAAATGCACTCTGTATATTTCCCAAAGTATACTGAGGCTTAGATTATCTCAGCTGATAATTTTTGAGAGGAAAAAATAATAATAAAGCATTTTTTCTGGCTCCTCACACCAAAAGATCTTAGAGAAAAGTAAATTCGGATATTTTAATTACTCTGTTTTGGTTTAGAGTTCTCTAACTGTAATTAATCACAGAATAAACTTCTAAAACATAATTTAATTCCCAAAGTCATGCACTAAGCATCTTTGATTTTTCATGAGTTTGCCAATTGAAGTTCATTCTTCTCATCAAAGAACCCACTTGCATAGAAATAATTCATCTTACCCTGGTGGCCTCTTGATCACAGCAAGCAATTTGGCTCTGAAGTTTCAAAACTCATTTTTATATAGGGAAAGAAAATACATGTGTTACTCCTAATGGACATTGTCAGCAGTCAACCTACCAATGATTGACATACTTCATTTTCTCCAATTCAAGAAAACTATTTCCTAATGTCTAAAAATTGATTCTGGATATTACCTATGATGTCATTCTCTTCTTTTATTCAAAGGCGGATAGAGTGCTGTCTAGAGATATGATTTTGTCCATATCTAAGTACATACTTATATCCATGTATCTCTCTCAGGACACAATTATAGGAATGGCTGGTAGTGCCTGTGTCTGGGGTACAAGGTTACAAGAGGCTTGTTTCATGTTTTACGTCTCTATTGTTCGAGGAATTCACAGTCATGTTTATGATATATAAATCTCAGCCTACAAACTCAAGTATACGAAGAGGAATCTTTTCTCAGAGTGTGTCTTATCTCCATAAGAGACACACCTCATGTCGAAACAGCAGCTGGAAAGCAGAACAACAATCAAAATTTCTGCACTCCCTTCCTTTTGCCTTGGTGTTCATGGACACGCTTTTCCCCTCTGACCTTTCTGTGCTGGTCCGTGGAACTCTGCTTCTCTCTCCTCCTCCTGACTGTGAGGCTTCTTCACGCCCTCTGGATGGCCTTACATCAGTTTTTCTTCTGCTCTCAGACATGTGTGAAACGCCCTCCATGTTCTGCCCTGCTCTGGCTGGCAGAAAACTCTGTGAAGCCCTCCTACTCGAACGTATTATGAAGATACACAGTAAACAAGAAAAAGCCAGATAGTAAGACCTGCCGGGAAAAGTCTGGAAAGCAGATACTGATGACAACATCCATCTGCCTGGGACGAGGCAGCTACTGCAGAGGGCACACTCAAGGATGGTTTCTTGGAACTGGTTCCAGTTGAGCGGAAGTGCCCCTCACTGTCTCCATCATAGGATTGTAAATTTAAGGTAGGACGTGATCAAAGTTACTGAAGAACTGAAGGACCAGGCTTAACAAGGGGTGGGAAATGGTGCAACATGTGGTGTCCAGGTAACAGATATTGATCAGTCATCACTTCTGGGCAAGGACTACTGGGCAGAATGAGGGCCAGTATTGGTTTTCTCCATCCTTTGTTAGGTTTCATTTAAGACTCAACATCTGTGGGAAAGAGTCTAAGAGCCCATGCTGGGGTCATGGAAGACTAAGGAAGCTCAGGATATCTTTCTTGCCAGTTTCACCAATAATTCTCCCAAAGGACGTTGCGCTATAAGGGATTCCACCAAAAAGGGGGATGCCGGGCTGGTGCCTGGAAGGGGATGCTGAGCAACCAGGAAACCACAAATATCTCAGAATGTTCTTAGGGCACATGAAGAGCATTCTACTATTTTACTTGCTAAACAATCGTCACAAATTCTTACCATTGTATTAATACCCACAACTAGGATCACACTATAGTTCCACTCAGTATACCCATTTTGGGAAAGAAATCTGTATTCTAATGTATTATTGGCTCAACACGCAGTGAAGTTTCTTCTCTAAGAATAAGGTCAAATTATTTCCCACCCTCCCCCAAATCTCATATGAGAAGTTCGGTAAGTAGAATTTAAAAAATTAAAAATGAGGCAGACATCTTGATCCATCCCAAGGTTTATTTATGCACCTATCCAAAGCTCTTCCAGTATTCTAGCAGACACTCAGTGGGCTTAACAGTGAGGCAAAAGAGTACAGAGTTGGAAGGAAAGACCTGACTTTGACTTTTGTCTTTATTCGTCACTAATTATATGGCTCGGGCTACTTATAAATACTGCTAAAGCCCCTTTTCTTATCTTTTAAGCAGGAAAATAATACAACAACATTGGTTTATGTCTGAACAAATAACGTTAAAGTCTGCAAGAAGGAAGTGCTTAATTAACAATACATCTATTGCTCATCACTAACACCAATGTTCTAAAGCCAATCTTTTTCACCAATTTAGCATTTATGCCAAAGAAAATTGACCACTGGGGTTTAGAACTAGACACTCTAAACTCTGACTCTCCCTTCAAATGAGCTGTCCTTCTTCATCTTACAGTTTCCTTTTTTCCATAAGCTAACTTTAAATTATATTTGCTTGTATTGTCATAAAATTACATTTTGCAAGTTGTATTATGCTTAGATTTTAGTTTTACATTAGGTGACTTGAGAGGGAGTGGGGCCTGAAGCAGAATAAGCCTGGTTTACAACCATTCCAGACAAACCTTTGTGCTACCAATAATTGTGTATAACATTTATAATCTCTGAATGGCATCTATCCATTTGATTAAGAAATTTGGCTTTCTAAAAATTTCCACTTTGCATTCCCACCATCTTTACTTTTCCACAATCTCCTGTTCCAAAAGTCACCATTCAGTTTATTTATTTTCCAAAATAAACACATCATTTAAAGATTATAAAGCTCTTCAGAATTGGCAGTAAGTCTTTGCATTGGAAAACCTTTCTATGTAATTATATTGTTGGTTTGAAACATGGGTACCTCTTCCATTTCAATGCTGTCTCATCTAAAGGATGGCTTGGAGTCCGGGGAAACATAATTAGAGAGGAATTACCCTCAGCATAATCTTTGTTCTGTGATTTACATTAATATTAAATGTCACTATGCATGTTGCATACCCTGAGGCTCTTTGCTCCATTAGGGGGTAGAAATTGCATTATTTATGCAGGTCTGACACTAGACATAGTAAGGATTCTTTTTAATTTCATTTATTTATTTGAGAGAGAGCGCAAGAGGGAGAGGGACAAGCAGATTCTGCACTGAGCACAGAGCCCGACGTGATCACAACCCGAGCCAAAACCAAGAGTCGGGCGCCCAACCAACTGAACCACCCAGGCACCCCAGGGTTTTTTTTTTAAAGAACAGTCTAAAGTCAAATCTTGTCCAAGCAGCTAGTTAAGGGCTGACTATATTGTCTGATAAAAGTGCAGAGATAAAAGCAAGAGGCAATCAAAACTTGGGAAAGAGGCAGATGGCAATATCTGCACTTTCTGTATCTTAATATGTTTCGGTCTTAAAATGTCTGAGAATTGAATCTTAACCATATGCTTAGCATGTTTTCTCCTTACTCTATAAAATAAGTAAGTTCACAGTATAGATTTATAACAAGTTCTCTGACAACAATGCCATTCCATAACAAACAGAATGAAAGAGAAAGATGTCAGGCACTCCCATGCTGTCTTCTTGGTCTGGGAGCCGGAGGACCACCCACATCCAGCGTGGCATTCACATTTCACCTTAAAGCCACCTTGTCACCACACGAGACCCTCTGATGATCAGGTTTAGTTTATTTGCGAAATGCGTGTTGCTGTGTGTTTCCTTTGTAACTGCAGGTTTAAAGGGATTTAGAAGATTCTAGCTTCAAAAGTCAAGCAGGTGCTTGACTCAGGTAAGGTTGTTTTGGGGGTTTTTTTGTTTGCTTTTTAATAAAGCAACCAGGGTCAGGAAAATTGAATGTTTTCCCTGTGGGTAGCTTAATAACAAAGTCAATTGCTGGGACAATGGGGGCTGTTTCTACACTGGCAAAAAAAAACTGTGAAACATTGTCTCCAGCGTTGGGGTTTTCCACCACTAAGAAAGTAACCACATTTAGTTTCTCTTTCTTTTTCTTCTTTTCTCCTTCTTCTTCTTCTTCTTCTTCTTCTTCTTCTTCTTCTTCTTCTTCTTCTTCTTCTTCTTCTTCTTCTTCTTCCTTCTTCTTCTTCTTCTTCTTCTTCTTCTTCTTCTTCTTCTTCTTCTTCTTCTTCTTCTTCTTCTTCTTCTTCTTCTTCACCTTCTCCTCCTCCTCCTCCTCCTCCTCCTCCTTTACTGCTTATATTCTTTTAAGAACTTATTTATTTTGTCTGGGTCTGTAACCAGTTATTCATAGGTCTGACTGCCCCTTAAATCCTAACTACAGAGCAGACAACATATTTGAGACATTTCATATCCTTAGTAATTGAAATATTATCCACAATAGGTGATGAAGGAAATAAATGGTGGTCTGAATAGTGAACGAGAGAATCTCGGGGTAACAGAAAGGGAGGAATATAGTCGGTTAGACTGAAACTAGCTTTTCTAAATTACAACAGACATTTCACCATGATAATTTAGGAATGGAGGGTATATGGATAAATTATTTCCTTTAAAAATGTTCAAAATAGGGGCACCTGGGTGGCTCAGTTGTTAAGCATCTGCCTTTGGCTCAGGTCATGATCCCAGGGTCCTGGGATTGAGCCCCACATTGGGCTCCCTGCTGAGGGGAGCTTTTCCCTCTCCTACTCCCCCTGCTTGTGTTCCTTCTCTCGCTGTGTCTCTCCCTGTCAAATTAAAAAAAATAAATCTTTAAAAATGTTCAAAATAAACTCGGGAGAGCTATGGTCTAAGACCGTCAAGTCTTAACTGATTAAAGACAGCAGTTTATCCCCACCCCCAAATATGTGTGTGTGTGTGTGTATATATATACACACATATATATATATCTCACAATATACTTGTTTTCATTTTTAATCTTCTATGTTTACTTTTATATAATTTTCTTAGTGATAAACTAATCACTTCAGTGACTGACCAGGGTTTAACATTACTCATGCGTTTGCAATTGGTCTTTATTGAAGTTACAAAAAAAGGGGAAAATTTTTAAATTTTGTCCTCAAATTTGGAGGTCAAGAATGGAAAAAAATCTAATTGTGGAATAGAAGTAAATAAAGCCTTCAGCTTTTCAGGGTATATTTCACCCTTTACACATACAGATGTGGAGAATCAGAACGATCTGGGAGAGAAATGCCAAACCCCCTTGCAGTTTAGAATAGCCAGGATTGCATCCATGATGAGCACCTACAGAAGGGCAAGCAGGGACCCACCTGAAGTTCAAGGAAGTTCAAGGCAATGTGAACCTACAGCTGCCAGTAAAATGGAATCCGATGACAGGTGTCTCGGCAGCTCTGTCAGTTAAGCGTCCAACTCTTGATTTCAGCTCAGGTCATGATCCCAGGATCGTGAAATTGAGCCCCACGTCGGGCTCCACACTGGGCATGGAATCTGCTTTAGATTCTCTCTCTCCCTCTCTCTCTGCCCCTCGTCCTCCCTAAAAACAAAAACAAAAGCAAAAACAACAACAACAACAACAACAAAAAAAAAAGGAATCAGTTGAGGTGTTTTTCTTTCCTTCCTTCGGAGGTCTTCTGAGGTGACAGAGAGAATAAGGGACCTGGATGCAGGGGAACAGTGACAGAGCTCGTATTTATTGTTCCAAAGCAGCATCAACGTTACTTTGATTGGGCTGTTTGTTCTGAAGGCCACTGTCATTTGGATTTGGATTGGCTACTGAATCACCCCTCTATTATTGACTTGTGTATTGTTATGGAGCTGATAAAAATGTGTGGGTTGGTTACAAGTTCCAAGGAGCTTCATGCAGCCCTACAGCACAATTCTACGTGTTCTTTGGAATCATTCATTTTCTGAGTATCAGGATGTGAAAGACTTCTCTATATAAAATTGAAAATAGTTTATGCCCAAGGACCTGGGCTATTTTTTCTATTCCATGCTGCTGTTTAAAACATTTAGTGATTGTTAATGTTTGTATAATCCTTATACAAAATGTAAGGAAAACAATGCATTCATCAGTTCAAGACAAAAAATTTTATAAGAAAAACATTTTGACATGTCTGGAAAGCATCATGAATGATGATGGGTTTTGATTAAGGATCCTCCTGTTTGTTTCTTAGCCACATTGAGGTACAGAAGACCACACAGTTATGCTGCTGGTATAGTCCTTGCCTTTTCTTTTATGCTTTTCAGGCAATAAAGTTCAACAAATACTTACCAAGCATCCTTTCATTAAACATTATCTACCTAGACAGCTTAAACCAAAATTTAAGTTAATCTTTATGCACCCTGTGAGTGCTCCTTCACTCATGTACTCCAAGACAGCTTTGTTTCTAGACAGAAGAGAAATTGCTAAAATGAATGAATGCATGATATTCCAGGTTTGAATTACGTGTCCTAGAAAATATCCTAGGGAAGATGTTGTGGGTCATTGGGAGAGGCCTGTATGTTCTTTGTTACTTACCATATTCAAACTCTGAAAAAAGTTTTCTATATAGTTCTCTGTGGCTAAGAGCTTGCATTCCTCCATAGAGAAACAGACATGAAATAAATAATACTTATAGTCCTGGTCATAGTCATGGTCAGAGACCTATTTATAGTTGTACATGTCTCTCTGATAAGAGCCAGAAAGACAGTTAGCTCTTACCATATGTCAGACACTCTCCTGAATTGCCACCCAAAGTTATTCCCCTTTTATAGGAAAGTAACATAACATAACTGGGAACTTTCTTTTCCAGCGTGTGTTCAATACAACGGCCTCCAGAAGCAAGCTACGAAGGTAGAATTTCATTCTGTAGGTCTCTTCATCCTCCCTGAAACCCGTTTTTCACTTGAGTTCTAGAGCACCTTCTCCTGTTTTCCCTCCTTCTTCACTGGCTCCTAGTCCTTGTTGTCCTTGTGGACAATGCATTATCTCCCTAACCTCTAATGTTAGTGGACCCCAGCACTCAGTCTGCAGACTCATTCTCTACAGTCATTCCCAATGGGATATCATCAAATCTTACAACTTTAAATGTAAACTACACATTCCATAAATTTATATTTATGGCCTGGACTTTCCCCCTAGAACAGATACTTCTATCCAGCGGTCTACTCAAGAAGATCTCTACTTGCTTACCTATGGATTTCAAATTTAACATGTAAAAATGCAACTCCTGATCTTTCTCCCCAAATCTGTGCTTCCTTTTGTCTTCCCATAGCAGTAAGAGACAAGCCATCCTCCCAGTTGCTTTAGCACAAAAAAAAAAAAAAAAAAAAAAAAGTTTTTCCTATGTCACATATCCAGTCCTGCCAGTTCTACCTTCAAATTATGTCCATCCTCCATGCATTCCTCACCACCTTTACTGATTGCATTCTGGCCAAACCATCACAAACTCTCTCTTGGATGACTGAAAAAGCCTACCAACTGGTCCTTCCTTTGCTTTCTCTCTCCTTCTTGCCTTTACTCCCTCTTTGCTCAGAGGGAAACAGGGGATCCTTTTAAAGTATAAACCCAATGAAGTCACTCCTTCTCCCAATGGAAAGGACCTTGGACAATGGACCAGGTATCCAAGGTGGGTGTTACCTGAATGGTGTATTAGAGACACAAACAAATATATTCTCTCTCTATCTCTGTGTCTTGCTGTCTCTCCCCCGTCTTCCCCTCTCCTTCAAAAAAGAAAAAAAACTGTAGATGCTTCTGAAATTTGGAGAGGGTCAGATGTCAAATACTTGAGTCTGCCCATAAATACCCCAGACGAATTTTCCTTTGAGTATGTTGACACTCCTGGATCAGAGCCTGCTACCAGAGAATGGAAATAAGCATTTCTACTTTTATTTAGAAATAATAGAGCATAGCAGTTAAGACCCAGATTAATCATGACTCTGCCACTTACTAGCTGTGACTTACCTCTCAGTACATGGGGATAATTATGGATTTATCTCATGAGTTTGTTGATAGATAAATGAATGAATTCATGCAAAGTACCCAAAAAATGTATTTAACATATAGGAAGCACAGAATAAATATTATCTTTTTAGATTCAGAGCTATTAACACTGATTCCTCTGTAAGAAAATTCTCATAGTCATTTCAGATCCTACTTTAGCTAATCATTTAATAAAATGCTTATGGAATGAGAAACACTGAAGATGCAAAGATAAATAGTATGATCTCTTCCCTCCGGAAGAGAGGAGTGTAACACATAAGTAATCATAACTATAAATGGCAATAATTACTGCAACATTTGAAGTCCAATTTGTTTAAATTAATTTTAAAAACATGATTTGACCTATTTACAATGGATTAGTTTATATATAAAATATATATATATATTTTATATATATATAAAAATAAATTTACTTAAGAGTAAAATCATTAAACCATGGATGATAACATATATTATTGAGGTGATTTGGAAGCAGAAACAGTAGATAGCTCAGCAAAGATGCATCTGAGTCTGAGTTAGAAAGGAAATGCCAAAGTTAAGAACGAAATGTGACATTGATATATTAATCTTTAGATGACTAGGAAAATCAATAGATTGAACTAAATTGTTTTTGAGAAAAGATGCCATAGTCATATTTACTTGTTTTGTAGTCATATTTACTTCTAAACTCATGTACACATTAAAGGGTAATAGGTTGCAGATCTATAACTAAGATCAGAGAATGGAAAGAAGAAATACTGGTATCAAAAAAAGTGGTTTAAGTGATTCATATTGAGGTTAAAATCTTTATTTGGCTTCTGCACCTCAGGGAGCAATGAAGACCAGTGACTCTCCATTAAAGCAGGGCCAGGGTCTCATAGGGCAGGAAGGCTGGGGACATGCTCTTGACACATGAGCACAGGCAGCAATTGGTGTCATGAGTGGGAACTGGCAGTCAGGATATTATGCCTATTTTTGTGCCTCCATGATGGGTAGCGTTGGTGGAATCCCAAAACACTGTGCTTGCAAACCTTATCGTATGTTAACCAAGGTTCGTGTCTGAAGAAGATGTGGGGCAGGGGGCAATTGAGGGGCAAGAAGAAATTAGAATAAAATAGAGTTAAATTAGATTAAAGTAACATAAAACAAAATAAAAAATGAAAAGTAAAATAAAGGGAGGGTAAGCAAGGGAGGAATTCAGCAGGAAGTTCAGGATACTTGGGATACTCCAGCATGTCTGTTTCCATAGTCCTTCTCCCCTGGCTTCAGCAAATGTCCCTGAATGAGCAGCAGGATCATCCACTGTCCTTAGACAATAAAATGTCATCTACCCCAAGAATGTGGCAGACCATCTCCAACAGGGGTTATTCATAGGTACAAAGCTCCTCCAAGACAACGTGAATGTTGGAGAACTGATTATCTCAATTTCCATACGGAACAATTTCCCTTAAGGCACCAGATCTTGATTGTTTTCTAAATGATCACATTTTGTGTTTACTTTTGTTGTTTGTTGTGGTGGTGGCTTTTGTTGTTGCTTTGTTTTGTCTTTTGACAGGAATGCTGAGGAGGTTCAAGATGATTTAATCAGCAAAAACTTGGCCACTGATTTGGGTATAATATATACTTTGTTCAGCAAAAAACCAAGAAGTCACTATTTCAAGAAAATGGTATTTCGATTCCAGGGCAGGCCTTTTTCATTTTTGTTTAATGTCTTACTCAGGTAAAAAGCACATTTCTTAGTATATAACAGTAATATCATTTTTTACTAGGGCTGTTTAACACAGTAGAGAGTAGTCTAGGTATAAATGATCACTTTGAAAATAAGACACTCCCATCCTGATTTGAAATTTGCCAAGAAAGTCATTTTTTACAAAATGATCTATGGAGCCATTCTACAAGATTATAAAAAAAAAACTGTAAAATATTTAGAGGGCAATAAAAATGCAATGTTTTCTTTGCCTTCCTCATACTAATTTCTACATTTATTTTTATATCAAGGAAAATTCAATAGTTTTAAAACATGAAATTCTTCATGAGAGGTGGGGCTGAAGATAGCAAGCCATAAAGAAGGTTATAGAATGTTTCTGCCATTTTGAAATGTAGAAGGAGCTTGATATGTGCCTAGTATTTGACTCAAAGACCGCTAGCAAGAAAATAGATTCACAGTTATTTTTTAAGCCCCTGTTCCCCTTTGATAAATAAAAAACATTGTGTGCTCTTCTTTTAAAGCTCTTTGAATTTTCAGGATAATTGGTTATTATCAGTAAATATAAATCAAAGCAAATGGGGGAAAAAAAGTACTGTTTATGTACAAACTCACGTTATCTCCAAAGAATGTGATCCCTTCAGGGGCCAGAGGGCAGGACCCACCTTTCCATGCTCTTCCACCCTCATAAACCACTGCACAAGATCCCACAGATTTATGCATATTCACTAGCTCTTTATGTTATAATGTCCTCAGCAATTTGGGGGAATATCAAAACAGGTAAAAATTATTGAGGCCTGACAGCTGCAAAAGGTCACCAAATTAAATTCATGAGGTTTATCTCCAGTGCATCATAACAGAGACAGAAATTAACTGACCCTCACACTTTGTAAGAAACATTCTCCAATCCTTTTTACCATCTGGTTTCATGAAAGAGCCAGACTCCTTTGACTATTTTATTTTTTTATCCTTTGACTATTTTAGACTTCACGCAAATCAGAACGTAAATTAACCAGCTATAGAACATGCATTTTTTCAAAAACCCTTGATTGTCAGAATAAAATCCAGAAGGTTGTGAGAAAAGGGATTGGGATATTGAAGGACAGACAGAGAGATGAAGTAATGGAGGAAGCCACAGATATTTAAGAATCTGATTCATTAAATAGAGGTGGAGAGAGCTATTCCTGCCCAAAATATTTCTGGGATTCAATTGCCCAACACCCTAAAGAGCAGGAGCTCAGATTTGGGTTTCATTTACTTTAAGAAAATGTATTTATGTGTTTTTTTTCTCTTGTACGTGAGTCTTCTTAAACAATGTATAGCATTAATCTTTTTAAAGACAATCATTGATTTAGGAATCTAGTGGGAACACAAAGGAGGATATTTGGAAACAGGCAAGGGCACACAGGGAAAGGGCCCACAACCCCAAGGGAAACCAAGAGGGCCAATGCCAACATAGATCTTCATAGTTGAGACACTAAAAACAGAGGTGGGAACTCCCAAATTCCTGGAGGAATGCAAATCTATAGAGTAGTCACTTTTCTGCTAAAGTGCAGAGTTTCATATCAGGTATGTTAGCAGAAAAATTAGGACCTAAGACAAGGATAGAGGAAGATTCTGGAATGCCAATGTTCCTACTACCTGGATTCATGCTCTGTGTAATGCTCTAAGAGCTCAGGCTGAATCTAGAGCCTCGTGTTAATGAAGAGAATGTGGCACAAGTGAGGGGATGTCAGTTCTGGAATCAGGTTATAGAAACTGATTCCCATCTTGCTCATGTTCTCTCAGTCTTTTACTTGATCACTTGGACAAAGACATAGTTGCCAGTTGCCCATCGAGAGGCCCATGAGACCAGGAGGAGGACCACCAGCCAGCAGCTAATGAGGAACTGAGACCTCACTTCAACCACAAGGAATTGAATCCCACCCACAACCATGAGTGAACTTGGAAGCAGACCCTATCCCAGTTGAACCTTGAGATGATTGTGGTCCCAGTTAATACCTCGGGTGTAGTCTTGAGAGACACTCTGAGACTGAGAACCCAAGTGAGCTGCTACCGGATTCCTGCCCCACAGAAACTGTGAGATAATAAGTATGTCTTAGCCACTGAGTTTTGGGGTAATTTGCTACAAAGGAAGCATGAACTAAAACAGGGTTTCCCAAGTGCCATTTATTCAGTCCTATATCACCTTGGCAACTTCGTCTTAAATGTTGTGATGTGCTGAATAATGCCCTTCCCCACAAAGATGTCTATGTCTTAATCCCAAGGATTTGTGAATATGTTACCTTACATGGCAAGAGGGACTTTGAGATGAAATTAAATTAAGGATTTCAGTTTGGAAGTTTATCCAACATTATCCGGGTGAACCAAGGTAATAAGACAGAGGCAAGAGGATGGAAGTCAGGAAAAGAAAAAGCGACTTGAGGAGCATAGGTTGGAACAATGCACTTGGAGAGGGAGGAAGGAAGCACAAAGCAAGGAATGGGGGCACCTCCGGGAGCTGGAAAATGTGAGGGAAGAGGAATGGATTCTCCCAGATCCTCCAGAAAGAACACAGCTCTGCCAATACCTTGATTTTATCCCACAAGATCCATTTTGGGCTTCTGACTTCCAGAATGGCAAGATAGTAAAATTGTGTTCTTTTCAGTCATTAAGTAGTGATAATTTGTTATAGTAGCAATAAGAAGTATACATATGTATGAACCCTGTCCTATTACTTTCCTTAAGTCAGCTCACTTTTTGTACCTATATACATAACTGCATACATTTATTTTAAATAAAACCTGTGCTCTAAGTTTGGTGTGCTGGTTTTGCATCCCGCCCCCAGGTACAATATATTATTAAGACAAACACATATCTCAATTGCAGTTGAATGGTGTACATTGTACCGCCTAAAATCATCTTGTGTACTAAAGCCTATGAGGACCACATTTTGGGACACAGAGGCACGGGAGAGATGCCACAGCAGGCCTTTCAGAATTCAGTCCTCTGGGCAGGATATGGCCATGTTTGCTCAAGTTCTTTCTGGCTGTGAATACAACAGAGCTGGAAGTGATCACTAACAACTACAAATCCTCCAGCTGAATCTTCTTATTTAATTAGGCTTTTCAAAGTTGGAGAAAGGCTTCACTGAGTCCCAATCTGCTGAGTATGAGTAGGACTTCCCCATAGAAAGCACAATTTTTTGCCTTCATCATGAAACTGAGTGAGGCTAGAATGTGCTTTGCTTTGAATGTGCTTTGCTCCTTGGAGAGGGAACGGTGGTCTACTTAGAAATATGATCCAAACATCAGTGAAATAAGCCCAACTGGCTGGGAGCTTTACAGTAGATCAGTGGTTCTCAACTTGGGCTTTTTTCCTCCAGGTAGTATTTGGCAATACCTGGGGCTATTTGTGGTTGTCAGCTCAGGACTATTTTGGGTATCTAATAGACTCCAAGGATGCTGCAAAACATCCTACCATGCACAGGACATCACACACACACACACACACACACACACCAGTTACTCAGCCCAACATATCAGGGTGCTGAGGATGAGAACCCCTGCAGTAGGTGATGAATGTGCTAAATCTATTAAATTATTAAAAACTTAGAGAAGGGTAAGATCAGACACACTGGTTCTCTGGTATTAGTGTAGACTGTCCTTTGAAAGCATACAGGATTAGAAAGAAACAGTCCAGACAATTGTATGAGGAGCAGGAGAGTAGAGAGAAGGAGAAGAAAATAGTGACAGGAACTGTCAAAAGTGATGACTTCTCTGCAGTGTTGGATGCTATTTTATGTTCTACCCGCCAGGAAACTGTTACCTTCACCTCAAAAGCAGGACGAGAGGGTAGTGCAGGGTTAAAGGAAGTGTTCTGCTCACATCCCTTCCCCTCCACCATCACAGCACAAGGTCAGAGAGACAGAAAGCAGAAAGAGAAGCTCGGACCATGGAGAGCACCATGCAGAAAGAGCAGCTGATGAAGGCTAACATTTAAAAATAAAGAAGGGTAAATGCATGTCCAGTTTTGTAAGAAGCAGCTAAAACATATTCCCTAATGGCTGTACCATTGGCATTCCCACCAGCAATGAATGAGAGTTCCCGTTGCTTCACATCTTCGCCAGCATTTAGTATTGTCAGTGTTCTGGATTTTGGCCATTCTAATAGGTGTGTGGTAGTGTCTCATCATTGACTTAATCTGCATTTCCCTGATGACGTATGATGTGGATCATCATTTTGTATGCTTATTTCCCATCTATATATCTTCTTTGGTGAGGGGTCTGCTAAGATCTTTGGCCTATTTTTTTTCCTTACTGAGTTTACGAGTTCTTTTTTTTTTTTTTTAAAGATTTTATTTATTTATTCATGAGAGACAGAGAGAAAGAGGCAGAGGGAGAAGCAGGCTCCCTGCTGAGCAGGGAGCCCAATGCGGGACTCGATCCCAGGACGCTGGGATCATGACCTGAGCCGAAGGCAGATGTTTAACCATCTGAGCCACCCAGGCACCCGAGTTTACGAGTTCTTTGTAGATTTTGGATAACAATCCTTTATTGGATGTGTCTTTGCAAATATTTTCTCCCAGCTGTGGCTTGTCTTCTCCTTCCCTTCACAGTGTTGCTCACAGAGAAAATTTTAAGTTCAGTGAAGTTCAGTCCATCCTGTGTTTCCTTCATGGATCATGCCCTCAGTTTTATCTCTAGAAAGATATCACCATACCCGCAGTAATCTAGGTCTTCTCCTATCTTACCTTTAAGGGGTTTATAGTTTTGCATTTTCCATTTAGGCCTGTGAACCACTTTGAGTTAATTTTTGTGATGTAAGGTCTGATGATGATGATGATGATTTGATGTGAATGTTTAGTTTTTCCAGGACCATTGATCAAAACACTCTCTGTCTCAGCATTGCCTTTGCCCCTTTGTCAAAGATCAGTTGACCACATTTATGTGGGCCTATTTCTAGGCTCTCTATTCTGTTCCATTGGTCTATCTGTCTATTCTTTTACCAAACTCTGTCTTGATCACTGTAGCTTTATAGCAAGTCTCAAAGTTGGGTAATGTCAATCCCTCAATTTTGTCTTCTCTTCCAATATTGTGTTAACTATTCTGGATCTTTTGCCTCTCCATATAAACTCTAGAATTCAGAAAATAAGTTGCTTGGAATTTGACTGGGATTGCATAGTAGCTATAGATCAGGTTGGAAAGAACTGATTTCTTCATCCAACAATCATGCTCCTTTGTATCTATCCAAAGGAATTGAAAACATGTCCACACAAAACCTCAGCAGCTTTCTTTGTAACTGCTAACATTTGGAAGCAACCAAGATGTTTTTTTGAGTAGGTAAATGGAAAAGCTATGATACATCCATACAAAGGAATATTATTTGGCTCTTAAAAAATGCTATCAAGTCATGAAAAGACATGGAGGAAACTTTGATGCATATTACCGAATAGAAGAAGCCAACCTGAGAAGTCAGGTTGATCATGTATGATCAACTCTATGAAATCCTAGAAAAGACAAACCTGTGGAGACAGTAAAATGATCATTGGTTGTTAGTGGTTGGGTGGAGGATGGATAGGATTTTTAAGTCAGTGAAAAACCTGTACACGATGCTATCATGATGGATACGTGTCATTATACATTTGTCCAAGTCCATAGAATGTACAACAGCAAGAGTGAGCCCTAAGGTAAACTGGGGACTTTGGGTTGTTATGATGGTCATTGTAGGTTCATTGATTGTAACAAGTGTGCCATTCTGGTGAAGGACGTTGGTAATGGAGGAGACTGTGCATGTGTGGGGACAAACTCTTATGGTATACAGGAAACCTCTGTACTTTTCTCTCAATTTTGATGCGCACTTAAAATAGTCTAAAGAATGCCTTTTTAAAAAATGTGAAGGAATTTAGGACAAGGAAGCCAAGAATGCTCTTCAGTAGAATAGAGTTCGAAGGAACCACAGCAGCAATGTCAACATTGATAAGGTAGCAGAGGACATGGACTCAACTGGAACAGTTTCAAGAATTAGCAAATAATGAATGATCAGAATGATGGCAAATAAATGACTTCCAACAAACCAGAAAAAAAGCAATTCCTTTATTCAAATCCAGATATATATTCCATTGCTTCCCTCATAAAGGGAGATTGCTAGTTAATGAAGGAGCCAGATTCTAAAAAGAATATACTTGTGGCAAAGATTGGCTCAATGCTCACCAACCACATTTTTTTTTCTTGTACACACACACACACACACACATACAAACACACACACACAAAATCAAAAACAAATTTCTCATTCTTCTTTGTGGGTTGTAGTCAAATGACTGGTTTCTAGCCAGTGAGGTATAGAAATATTCCTCTAGGAAGCAATGTCACATTATAGGCCTGCATGACTGGGTACACTGTTGTTTCTTCTCTGCAGTATTTAGGAATTCCAATTGCTAGAGATGATGGCCCCACCCTTGGGATTCTGCTTTCAAGAGGAGCCAACCAGAACAATCTACCAACCTGCACTTAGCCATGACATGAGTGAGAAAATGTATGGTATGAAGCCACTAAGATTCAGGGTTTATCTACTGTAGATGGTATATACCTTAATATAACATCTTTGATACTTAAGACCTTCACGTATCAGTTTCAACTATTTGAGAGTATATTAATTTTCTATTGTTGTTGTAACAGATTACTGCAATTTCAGCAGCTTAAAACAACACCTATTTATTATGCATAGCTCCAGGGGGTCAAAAGTCTGGGTACAAAATGGCTCAGGTGTATCTTCTACTTAGTTTCACGAGACTGAAATGAAGGTGTCAACCAGGCTAGACTCTTATCTGGAAGTTCTGGGAAGGATTCACTTTCAGGCTTATTCAAGTTATTGGCTGAATGTCATTCTTTGTGGTTGTAGGGCTGAGGTCCCCACATCCTGGTGGCTGTCAGGTGGGGACAGCTATTTTCTCCTAGAAGCTTTCACATTCCTTCTCATGCTTCCCCATAGCCGCTTCTAGCAGGCAGCAGGCTGAGTCCCTCTTGCTCCAAATCTCTCCCATGTCCCCTCTGCATCTCTCTGCCTTCAACCAGAGAAAGATCTCTGCTTTTAAGGGCTCATGTGATGATATGAAGCTTACCTGGATAATCCCAGATAATCTTCCACTTTTAAAATCTGCCAAGTCCTTTTCGCTACATAATATACATATTCATATGTTCCCAGGGATTAGGCTGTGGGCATTTTAGGCATCATCCTGCCTACACAGAGAGTGGTATTGAAGCTTCATAACCTGATGTACATTGTGCATTTTCAGAGGCCTGCATTTACATCATGATCATTGATATGCAAGACCAAGTCACCTGGCTAGGTAGATGGCCCCAGTCAACAACTCAGCATCCTCACACTGGTGCTATTCAGTATGTACTAACTCTCATGAACTGTTCCTATGGGATTTTCACAGCAGATTTGCAAAGATCTGAAATTTATCCATTGCCAATGTCAAAATCAGTTTTTGTTTTTTCCATGTGGTCTGTGTATATCATATTTATTGTCATTTGCCTAATAAATTATATTTAGTTCTCTCTGGATGGAGAGGGTTCAGGCATTCTCAATCTATCTTTGTACTTTTTTTTAATAAAGCTCCAAGTTAAAGAATCCCTTCAAGCATTAATACAAAATATCTATGCAAATATATGGCATGTATGTTACCTATACTTCCCTCCTGTGCTCAAGGCAGACATTGCTAATCAATCATGGCACTCTTTCCCAGGGAACTAATGATCAGCCTCAGACTTACTCCTAAATCAGGCTTCCAGGAAGCCACTATCAATTCTAGTAAAAGTAACAGGCTTATGATATTGGCAGCTCACAGTAAACTGCTCAGGTAAACAGGACCACATGCTTTGGCCTGTCTTTTTCCAATTGCTTTTTGTTGTTGTTGTTCTGTTTTGTTTATGTTAAACTTCACAGATTGCCTACTGGGTTTTCTGATGAGATTTTTTTTTCCTACTTCTTATTTAAAAAATAAACAAACTCTTCTTGCAAACAGCCAAGTAGGGTAAAAAATAAAGCCAAAATCTTTTTCTATATTTCAATCTCTCACTCAGACATCCTTGTAAAGTTCGCAAAGCCTGAGTTCAACCACAGATCCTGAAGCTGGGTCACTTCTGAGCTCTGCAGAGCACAAGTGATCTCTGTGCTACGGGTAGGATACTTTCGCAAGGCTTTTCAGGAACATTTGGAGTAGCTCTAAGCTTTATATAATAAAGCTATAATATCTGACTATATTATGATGCAGTTTCTTCTTCCAGTTAAATCATATTCTTTATACTCCATTACGGTGAAATGTATGTAATGGCCCTTTAATTTCCCATGGAGAGTTCCCAGACACGATTGCTATAGTTCTTGCACCTTTGGCAACTGTATATTCTACATCCCTTGTGACGTGGCATTTACATCAATGTCTGTAGCTTTTATAATTTTTTAAATTTTTTTAATGTCTGTAACTTTTAAAATCTCAAGCTCTATATCAAATATGGAAAGGGATAGTGATATTCTTTTTTTTTTAAGATTTTATTTATTTATTTGACAGAGAGAGAGAGAGAGATCACAAGTAGGCAGACAGGCCGGCAGAGGGAGAGGGAGAAGCAGGCTCCCTGCCGAGCACGGAGCCAGACATGGGGCTCGATCCCAGGACCCCAGGATCATGACCTGAGCCGAAGGCAGCTGCTTAACTGACTGAGCCACCCAGGCACCCCGGGATAGTGATATTCTTACAGAACCACCTAAGCTATACCATTTAGCTTTTGACAGATTATCTAGCATTGTTCGGAAGATTGGACAAAGTAGGATTCATTAATCTATACTCATAGCAGATTATGACCAGGGAAAGACGGGAGGATGTCAATTACCATGTCCAGCTTCACTTTGTCCTATCAAACAAATCAACTGATAAACCGTGCTAACTCTGAGTTCTATCAACAAAGAAAAATATTCTTTAGTATAATATATTAAAATAACGACTCCAGGCTGTCCTCTCTCCTGTCACTATTTATTTTATAGGGTAACACCATAGTCTACTGTCAATGGGTCATTAAGCCACACTCGTGTAAGCAGTGTGAGTTTGAGGACCATTGAACATGGTAAATTTGCCCTTCTGCACCAGAATTAAATAAACATCGACACTAAATAACACTGCAGTGATCTTCCAAGATCTCTGGTAGAGTAGTTAATAGCCCTTGGAATGTCTCATTTCCTTCTTGACATGGTGTGTTCTGAACAGCTACCCATTTGGAGAGCTGTGTAAAACAGAATTCAAGCTAGTTTAACACTTCATAGTAAACGTTGGTCTTCTTTTATCCTTTAGTTTATCAGCATCAATGATTTTAATAATTAGTATTATGTACAAAAAGCGTCACAGATCAGCTCAATTTACATATGGGGCATAAAAGACTCACCTGCCAGAGGTTGAGCAATGGCAGTCATTTTTAAAATACAGTTTTATTTGTTTCACTGGTGGTTTTTGAATTTTGGGAACCAGTTGCCAACACTGATAAATAAAGAAATTTTGTATAAAAATACAGATTCTCTTGAAAAGCCAGAAGTTTGGCAACATTATACTTGAATTTTGTAAGGAGGCCAAAAAGAAGGCACGTGGCCCCTTCAGTTCTTGGCTGACCTGAAGGTGCCTCTCCCTAGCCATGTATACCCGTTTCAGTTAATAGCCTTTACACCTTTTTGCCCAGCCTATGCCCTTGCTGCTCACAGTATGGTCCAGGGAAGAGCAGCGTTGACAGCACCTGGGGGATTACTAGACATGCAGACGCTCCAGCCCCTCCCAGGTGATCCGTGTGCCTTTCAGAAAAGTGCTGGCAGAGATGTTGACTCAGGTGGAAGCAAATACTCAGTTTCTTTATGGTCGTCTTGGCTTCCGCTGTCTTTGGCTCTTAGTCTCAGCTCTACCTTCCTCCTATACTTGATTTTGTTTCTCCAATTGAACACTTATATGGATATATTCTAGTCCTCTCCAGTCTGCCCTTGTCTTCTACAGACATTCACAAAGCGCTGATATCTGAGAGGGCAAAAACATCCTCATTCCTACATTAAGAGTGCAATTTTCAAGAATGAAATCTTGCCATTTACAAAACAGGGATACACCTAGAAGGCATTATGCTAACTGAAATGTCAGAAAGAGAAAGACAAACACCATATGACTTCCCTTATATGTAGAATCTAAAAAACAAATGAACAGACCAAACAAAACAGACTCATAGATACTAGAAACAAACTGTCGGTTTCCGGGGCGGGGCGGGGTGGGGGGGGAGGTTAGGGGTTGGGCAAATCAGGCAAAGGGGATTAAGAGGAGTAACAGACTTCCAGTTGTAAAATAAAGAAGTCATGGGGATGTAATGCACAGCATAGGGAATAGAGTCAATATTGTAACGACTCTGTATGGTGACAGATGGTAACTAGACATGGTGGGATCATTTCATAAATGTATGAAAATATCTAATCGCTATGATGTACACCTGAAACTAACAGGCTATTGTATGTCAGTTATACTTCAATTTTTAAAAACGAACAATTTTCCTACTTAGAACTGTAGGATTCCTGGCTTGAATGAGACATTACAAAGATCACTTAATCACGTGATTCTTATGGTGGGCTGAATGGCGGCCCCTCCAAAAGATGTCCATGTCCTAACCTCCCAGAATCTGTTAACATGAACTTAAATGGAAAAAGGGTCTTTGCTGATTATATATATATATATATATATATATATATCTCCATCCTATTGGTTCTGTTTCTCTAAAGAATCCCAATACTGCCCAAAATCCAATGACAAGTGTCCTTAAAACAGACATGCAGAGGACTGACATGCAGAGGAAGTGAAGGTCGTGTGAGGACAGGCGTAGAGAGTAGAGTGAGCAGCCGTAAGCCAAGGAATGCTGAGAAGCATCAGAAGCTGGAAGAGACAAGGAACAGGATCTCCCTTAGAGCCTCTGGAGAGAGCACAGTCCTGCTGAGAACGTCACTGGGAACTTCTGGCCTCCAGAACTCTTAGAGGACAAGTTTCTGCTGTTACGAGTCACCTAGTCTGTGGTTATCAGCTGTGGCAGCCCTGGGACGCTAACACAGTTCCCAAACCTGGCTGTTTCTCAGCATCCCCTGGTGGCATAATGAAGGTGAGAATCATGATAGCAGGAAGGGAAAGCTAGGGGACATACTTTCAGCTGCAGCCAGAGCCACAAGCCAGCAGCGTTGACACCCCCCGGGAGCATCTTAACATGTGTCAGACACGGAGAATCTGAGGGCCCAGACCTACTGAATCAGAAACCAAATTTTAACAAGATCTCTAAGTGATTCCTCTACAGATTAAAGTCTGAGCAATCCTTCCCTAGACAATTTCAATTAGCAACCTTGGCAGAGTTTCTCCTTGATCCCGTGCTTGTGTTTATCAGGATGTATAAAGTGCTCCTTCCCTCATGTCTTGCCTAAGTCTATAAGATAATGTGAGTAGAAACACAAATTCCAGGAGAATTCAGAACAGAAAGACACCCGAGTTCCAACTTAGAGGGTGAGCACTTCTAACTCCTTAATACGACACTGAGAACAAAGCCGAATGATGCCCCGAATGAGCTGTTAGAGCCCCAAGAACAAAGGCAAAGATTGCTAATGCATCCATTTCAACTTAGCATTACCACCCAGGCGAGGAGAGTTTGTTTATTAAAATGTTTACCTTAAGAGGGGTTTCATCTGACAATTGAAACCAACCAAAGCGCACAAAACTGCTTTTGGAAATTCCAACATAAGGAATTCTCACCTGGGACTCAAAATAATAGCCTATTAAAATTACATTGGGCAAGTGGAAACATACAAAATGGATGATTAAAGGAAATGCAGAGCCACTGGGGTGTCGGGTGAGGAAGTAATGAATGCATCTGCCCGTCCTAAGTTCAGAAACGCCAACCCTGCAAATCAGTGCCTGCAACAGAAGGCTCTATTATTTCCAGCTAGCCACCGGGCTGATTCTGCCCAGTTTCCCGGGACGGCATACATCTGATATAACAGCACAGGAGAACGAAGGAGTTCAGTACCATCTGCAGATTTGCAGGCAGTGCAGAAAAGAGGTAACTAACCATGGATGGGTTAGAAAAATGAGAGAAATTTGAATTGCCTTCTCTTAAGGGAAAATTGGGGGGAGGGACCCGTTTGAAATCAATGTGTTCATGACAGATGGACATAGGTCTTCTGACTTTATTCTCCCTAGCGGCATAAAAGGCAACAGAGCAAATATTGGAGCAGATTCAGTAATGCAAGTTAAAAGAATTAAAAAGGAGACCCAGCCAGTTAAGTAAGCCATGGCATGAGGGGGACATAGTGAACTAAAAAAAAAAAAAAAAAGGAAGAAGAAGAAAGAAAAGAAACAAAAGGTGGAAGTATAAAAATAATAGATTAATAGAAAAAAAGAAAAAATAATAGAAAAAATAATAAAAATAATAGATAAAAATAAAAACCTACTATACCATGAACATACTTCATATTTTCTCATTTATCCTTACAAGATCTGTCAAAGTGGATAAATATTATCTCCGGGTTTGTAACTGAGGAAATTGAGACCCAGAGAGGTTTTGGCCGCGTCATACAAAAAGCATCTTGTGGAGGGAAATATAAACAAATAATACATGTTTCAAAAGTCCAACGTATGAGACGCTGTGGCTTAGTGTCATTATTAATTTATCATCGAGCTAATACCTATAGCAGAATTCAAGCGCATCTGTGTTATTCAAGGCATTTATATTGGCCTGTATATTTTATGTAAGAAACACTGGTGACTTAAATGAATAATAGCATTATTACGGAAGGTTTTTAGTCCCTAAGGAGCCTGGGAATTAGTGTCAGTCTAGAAACATGTAAATGAAGAGAGCTGCTAAAATTGGCAGAAGAAAACACTCTGTTCCACATAATTGAATCCCATTCATTTAGCCAACAACTTGTATTGAATGACTATTTTTGGTCAGCAGTTTTGGGCAGTGGGGATGCAAAGGTAAATAAGACAAAGTCTTCATTCTCAAGAGGTTCTTCTTAATTGGGAAGGCCAGGTACTTTGGGTATTACAATTCAACGTGAAAAGTGCTATACTGGAGATAAGCACAAAGCACACTCACCTGCAGAACACAAACAGAATCAATCACAGCATCATCCTCCAATGGGAATTCAGGCACCCAGAACAATGGAAGTTTATTCCACCTGCTGATAAGTCCAAATACTGAAGAACATAAGAGAAAGACCAAGCCAGAGAAAGAGACAAAGATTCCCTATGGAAATACTCATGCCCATACTCTGTATCTTCCACTCCCAGTTTGAATACTACAAGTTCGCACCATTATTTGGCTAGCTGCTTCCTCTGGGCATATAATAATCTTGGCTGTTAGATATCAGTATCTTTCTAATGGGTCTCCCGCATCCATTCTGGTCCATTTCCACACCACTCCTCACTCTGCAGCCCAAAAGCTCTTTTCAAGATGTAAATCAGATCAATTCACCCACCTCTCTCATTGTTTTTAAAATTTCAATATCTTCACATGGCTCTTAGAAATAACGCGAAATTCTTAGCACAGCCTGCAAAGCCTGCAAAGCCTTACCTGGTCTTTAGCCCCATTTCCCACTGCCCCCCACCCATTCCATTCTCCGCTGTCACTCTTCCAATTCTTGAATCTGGGGCAAGCTCCCTCTAGCCAGTTGTTCTTCGCATTTCTATTTCTTAGTGGCAAAACTCTCTACAGAACTCAATCAGCTACTTGACTTCTCTTCCTGTGTTTCCTAATTAAGGACACATGTTACCCTTTAAAAAAAAATCTATTTCTTTATAATAACAAAGTAGCCAAATACAGTGGCCCGAATCTCCTTGAGCCAGAAGACCCAAGATCTGTTCTGAGCTCTACCAGTTACTTTGATCTCAGTTTGTCCGTTGCTAAAAACTGATGGCAATATCAGTGCCTACTCCTAGAATAATTATAAAAATGAGATCAGATAACACATGTAAAATACTTTTCCATTATATTTCTAATTCAAACTGTATTCTCTCCCGTTTAATTTTTTTCCCTGCCTCTGTTAATGTTTGCAGTTTTTCTCCTGTATCTGGGTAAATCTAATTTTATGTATCTGTTCTCAGAGTGAAATATTGGTTTAAGGATTCATGTCTAACTTCAATTCTAGGGGAAAAAAAAAAAAACCACATCAATTCTTCTTCTTAAATATTGCTTCTTTACCATCCCTTTCTTTTAGAACTCTATTGTTCATGTTGAGAAAATGTGATCCAGTAGAAAACTGCGGTGCTCTGAACAGGAATAGGCTCACTTTCTCTAAAGGTCCAGAAAGTGACTATGTTTTAGCCTTTGTGGGTCATATGACCCCTTTGCAACTATTCATTTCCACCACTGTGCTGTCGAAGCAGCCAGAGACAACATGTAGAAACAGGTGGGAGTGGCTGTGTTCCAATAAAACTGAAGGCTGCCTTTGGCCCAAGAGATAGTTTGCCGGCCGGTGCCTTTGAGCATTGTCTTCCGGGTTGTCTGATATTCTAGCCATTCACTGCCTTTGAGCTGTTTTTATCGCAGTACAAACTGTAAATAACTAATAGCAATGCAGAAGAATTCTTATCCATAGATATGAAAATTCTGGCCAGGGAGGTTCAATTTACTTGCCCCTCAACTCTGCACGGAAAAAGCCTGTTTTGCATCGTCTATTTGTAAATTAGTTTCAACAATCCCTTGCTCAATATAAATGTGTCCTTCTTTCATTTCTTCTTCAAGCCAGTCCTACCTAATGTTTTACAGATCCCCTCATTAGTAATGAGTTACATCTTGAACACGTTCATTTTATATCTGTATAAAAAGAATTTTTTCAACCTTTTTAAAAATTACTCTTTAACACACATATTTGGAAACTCTCAGTCTTCATGACATCTAATTAGTCATTCATAGTTTTAAACCCTTTTCTGTATCAGGGTAATCTTGGTATTATATTGGCAAAACAAATTCTTTCTGACAATATCCATTCCAGAATTTAGCCATTTACGGAATGCCTTATTTGAATGATGACGCTTCTCATTTCTAAGATTTCTATTCGAGTTCCATGTTTCTTATTTCGTTGTTGCTTGTTTTTGTTTTGGAGTTTCTTATCCTTCCTGTGGATGTAGTTTCTGATTTGAGCATCTTAAGCAATGCCATCAGAACATAAGCTCCGTACGTCTCCGTACGTGCAAGGCATCATGCACAGTGCATGTTACACACTCAGGGAGTAGTTGTTGCCTTGCACTAGGTTTTTCCAGATTTCATTGTTCTAATGATTTATCTTGAGGCTTCCTTGGCACTAGACACCTTCAAGTGCTTGGTTTGGGAACTATTCTGACTCAGCACATCCGAACTTACTGGAGATGCATACACAATCTTTGAGTGGAATGGATCATCTTATTTTTATTGTTTTCACTCTCTGTGATCACACACACACACCGTTTGTATATGCCCTTACCTAATCCTCTGAGTGCCCAGTCTCGCATCAGTCTTTTAATGGCAATTTGAGATTCCACGTCTGTGTAGACAATGGGGATATCCCAGATCCAGCCATTGAGTGAGGGGTGCTTTCATTCAATCCCTGGTCTCAAGGCTGAGACCGTGGCTTCATATTGCCCTAGGTCTTCAGCTTTCTGAAGCTCATAGCCCCTGGCATCCCTCTCTAGAGTTCCCTTTTCAGCTCTTTTCTCAAACTTGCACTGCACCTGTCTCCAAGCCACAAGCCTGGCTCTGCTTTCCCACCCTCCCTTGCCACGTTTGACTCAGTTACCCGCACCAGTGTCCCTCCAGCCAGGAGTGCCCGTTTCCAGGCCAGGAGGCCAGCTCAAGGAGATGTATATCCTGTCCCCAAGACTGGCCATGTCTGTGTTGGTGTTGCCTATTTGTCGTTTCATTGATTGTTGCTATGCTTTCACAGCCTGAAAGAACCAATCAAGGTATGAAAACCCCCTACCATCTTGACTGCAATCGTGTTTCTAGCTCATGTCACACAAAGTGTTCATTTGAACATTAGAAAACAAAAGAAAACAAAATTTTGCATCTAAATCTGTTGAATTTGATGGAAGAGTCAATTAGATACTTGGAAAGATGTGAATACATGGGAATAATTTAAACTATATTTAAACTATTTGATGAATGTGAGCTTTTTAAAACCTCTAGAAAAGGCTAATGAATGCAGTGCTAATATTCACAAACTGATAAGGGCTTTGCTGCCACTTCCAAAATGCAATATCAAAACATTAAATTCAAAAATCACTCCCAAAATAGTTTTAACCCTTGCATTTTTTCCCCCAGAAACTTCCAGTTCTAAAGAAAATCCACTAGTCTGGTGTGCATGCCTGAGCTCCCCTAACCGGCACCTATTAAAAAGATAATATCTTAATGTAAAGGAGGATCATACGAAGAGACAGGAAATTGAGTGCTTAATGAGTTTGCAGTGATTCCTTTCAAATAAATCTAGCACATCTGCATATACAGGGCGTACATACAAAGAGTGAAGTTTGAATTTGTTCCTCGAAGCCTAAATACAAACAGAACAAGCAGACATTTCTGCACTGTGATACCCAAAGATGCTTGCATATTCCTTGCTTTCTCCTCATCACAATTTGGGGTCGCAGAAACTGGAGATTTTAAAGATAGGCAAGATCAGTTAGCTCGGTGGTGGCTGAGGTGATTTTGATTCCCAAGGTACACTTGACAATATCTGGTACTATTTCTGGTTATCAGAATAGGAGACGAATATGCTACCAGCATCTAGAGGCCAGGGATGCTGCAAACCACCCTCCAGTGCCCAGAACAGGCCACGACAAAATTTTATCTGGCTCAAAATGTCAACAGGACAGAGGTTGAGAAACCCTGGGGTAGACTTTACAATCCCCAATGGAAAGGTGTTTAATTGTACGTATAATTTTTTTTATATATTTATATATATCATATATAATTTCATAATTATATATATTGCACATATTTTTAAATTTATGTACATCACATCACTCTGTGTCTCTGCATGGGAGTGTTTTATCTTGTAGGAGAACATGATAGGGTGCTATTAAATTTTGGGGATCTCCTGCCATAGGTCCCAGTTCTTCCCATTAGTACTTCAAGGTACAGTCCTGAGCACTTTCTACTTAACTCATTGAACCTGCTAACAACATTATTATTATATTATTCCCGGAGAGGTTAAGTAGCTTGCCTGAGGTCACAGAGCTAGTAAGCAGGGGATCCAGGACCTTCACCCACACAGTCTGATTTATCTTAACCCCTTTGCAATATTATCTAACTGCTGACCCTGAAGGATCTTTAGAGCCCTTCCCACTGGAAACTCCACTCGTGGATCCATCGGTCTGCCCGCAAATGGCAAGCTCCTGCACTGGTTTGCATATAAGCAGTAGAGAAGTCTGAATCATTAAGAAAACTTCAGCAGGGGAAGAAGGCACACATCAAAGCCACAGAGATGAATGCTAATGAGAAGAGTAAACATACAAAACTGCTTTATTTTTTTCAAAAACGATTTGCAAGTCCCTACCAGGTGCTGTTGCAGATAAAGCAGGGTCACGGAAATAGTTCTCTGCATAGAATGAACAGGAGGTGCACTGAGCCACAGTCTTAGCCTAGGGTGTTTCTTATAGCTAAGTCGAGCATTACACTTGATTCATATTGGCTGGATTTCATCGCAGGATCCTGGAATGCCCAGAAAACACCAAAAAAAAGGCAGACTCGGGCCGTGATCAGAAGAATTTTATTATCCAAGTTGCAACATGCAAATACCCTCTTTGCATTCTGAGTTTTGCAAACACCGAGTGAAAAAATAAGTAGGAAAAAATGAAGAGGAAAAAAAGCAGTACGATTCATGCTTCACAAAGTCCTGTAGGTTATTACCATGTCTTAAATTGTGAGTTGCAAACACAAGCTGTTCTTAAACAAGAACAAAAAGAAAAAGCAGATGGTTTCTTTTTACATCCTGTGAAACTTTTCCTGAATGCAAGCGTATGTTCCCTTCTCCCCAGCTGGCATTCCCATGCAAATGATCCGTTTTCTGTCATTTTGAGAAAAATTTTTGATCTCCATCCCCCATCCCATTCTAAATGCCAAAATACCTAGAAACGAGAGCAGGGAAAAGGATCGCCAAAATATTTTCATCAAAGTAAGTCTCTGAGGCGCCATGGCTGCAAACCTGCTCAGAAACACAATTAGGCTTACATAAGAGGTGTCACCATCATCTCATTATTATTAACATTATTTTGTATGTTATGTATGTTTCTTCCAACGGACATCCTTATTGATAGTCAATTGCTTTTGCTACATGTGGCATAGTGGGAAGAACTGAGATTTGCAGTTACATAAATTCTGAATTATACCGATTCTTGGATTCGAATTCTAGCTCAGTGACTTATTAAATAACTGTACACCCGAGAGAAAAGTATTTAAAATGTATTTAAAAATTACTTTTTCTGTGTGACTCTCAGTTTGTTCACTTACAAAATGGAGGCAGTGATATTGGCCTTTGCAGGGAGATTTTGAAGATCAATTTCTGTTTGAGAGGCACTGCACAAAATCTTGTTTGCTGCATTCATATGAATAATGAGAACAATAGCACTTATTTCATAGGATTATTTGAGGATGAAATAAGACAGCTATTTGTACAGCAGTCATGAAGTGCCTAGAACATACTAAGTTCTAAATAAATGGGAGTTATTATTGAGTTGTTATTGTTTTATGGTTATTGTTAACCTGGAAGAGTATGTGGGGACCTGAAGAGTCTCAAACAATCTTCAATTCCCCTCAGGTATCTGCATTGTTTTAAAACAATCTCCCACAAATGGTCACTGGTATCCTGGCTTCAGGGGACAGCATTTGCATTAACTCCACTACAGATCTTAGTGGCCAACAAAGTGTCTCTCTAGTTAACCCTTAAAGTCTTCTTGTGCCTCAAGAGTTTTCATAAGAGGAGATTGCAATTTTTCTGACCGGCTTTATATTTTAGCCGGATACCTTTGTTACGGCCAAAAACTATGCTTGGTTTAGAATTATTTATTTATGTGCCAAGAATTATCTCAAACTGAATGGTTTAAAACAAACAAACAACAACAAAAAAAAAACACTTCAATCACAATTTCTGGGGATTAGGTATCCAGGAACAGCAAAGCTGGGTGGTTCTGGCATGGGGTCTCTCAGGTGATTGCAGCCAATCTGTTAGCCTGGGCTGTAGTCATCTGAAGACTTGACTGGGGCTGGAGAATCAGCTT
>NW_023270490.1:5991030-6002039 GCF_011800145.1 Mirounga leonina
TGGAGAATCAGCTTCCAAGATGGCTCCCTCACATAGCCATGGGCTTGAACAAGCAATCGGAGAGGGAGAGGGAGAAGCCAGAGAGTCTTTTATAACCTAATCTCAGATGTGACATATCACCATTTCCTTTGATTCTGTTTGGTCACACAGACCAAACTGGTGTAATGTGGGGGGTCTCTACACAATGGGTATGAATGCCAGGAAGCAGGGACCATTGGGGGACATCTTGGGGGCTGGCTACCACAGTCCCTGGCCCAGTAATTTATGTAAAGTAACTAAGTATGATAAAGTGAGGACGGGGAGCAATACCACTTCCCACATGAATTCACAGTTTCACCGTTAATTGAATACCCTGCTCAACTTCTCCTTCTTCCAAGAGGCTTCCCTGACAAGATGTATTTTCAGGGCGCCTGGGTGGCTCAGTTTGTTAAGCGACTGCCTTCAGCTCAGGTCATGATCCTGGAGTCCCAGGATCGAGTCCCGCGTCGGGCTCCCTCCTCGGCAGGGAGTCTGCTTCTCCCTCTGACCCTCCTCCCTCTCATGCTCTCTGTCTCTCATTCTCTCTCTCTCAAATAAATAAATAAAATCTTTAAAAAAAAAAAAAGATGTATTTTCAGTCATCTCCTTCCTATGAATGTTGACAGAATTTTGTTCACGCCCCTCTGCTTTAGCAATGTCATTTTATTCAATTTTTATTTCACAAAAGCTGGTCTAGTCACCTTGAGGGCAAGGGTTATGCCAAATTCTTCTTTGGATTCCTTAAAATTCCTAGCATGTGATAAGTACATGGAATCAGTAAAAGTTCAACGCCAGCTCCATGACCTTCCCAATGCATAGGCCTCAACATTGAGCATTCCTGTCTAAATTGCCTTGAAGTTCTCTAAAACCCTGAGTCATTAAATTATAGTTCCATCCTGGCCATTACATACAATATAATAAAAATAAGCCCATGAACACTTCTACTTAAAGCTTTTTGCCTTGCCTCTCTCTTTTCTAGAACATTCTTCCCTTCGATATCTATCTGCATAGCTTGCTCCTTCACCCCTGTAAGGAAGTGCTGGCTCAGATGGTGGCTCCTCCTTGAGGCTTATCCCAACCACGATGTTTAATAGAGCAATCAGTGTTTGCCCATCCTCACCACTGACGAGCCTTTTACCATGCCCCAAATTTTCTTTTTGCCTTAGCACCTATTGCCTTCTTCAGAAAACATAATTGACTAATTTGTTATATTTATCATCTGTCTTCCTTTCCATAGTGACTGCTCCCTGAGGACAGGACTCTAGTCTGTTCTGTTTTGCAGTGTATCCTTAGTGCCTGGACCAGTGTCTAGAATATACCAGATGTTTAGTAGGGGATTCTTGAATAAATAAGTTGGAGTAATATTTTCACAACCAAATTTGAAACAAAAAGTCTTTGCCAGTGAGTCTCCAGCTAAGTAGGCATTTCAATTAACATCAAGGACTACTTTCTCAAGAATTCTGATGGTTTGACTTATCCTCTTATGTAAGTTGTTTAGGAACCACTATACAAAGCAAAAATATTATAAATAAGAATAAAAATCTAATGTAAAATGTTTTAATTTTTTTGTAAAATTCACTAAAGCTACAATACAGAAGTTGATAGACTTTATTCATCAATTCAGTTAAAACCACATTCAACTTGGGGCACCTGGGTGGCTCAGTCATTAAGCGTCTGCCTTCGGCTCAGGTCATGATCCCAGGGTCCTGGGATCGAGCCCCACATCAGGCTCCCTGCTCTGCCGGAAGCCTGCTTCTCCCTCTCCCTCTGCCCCTGTTTGGGTTCCCTCTCTTGCTGTGTTTCTCTCTCTGTCAAATAAATAAATAAAATCTTTAAAAAAAAAAAAAACACATTCAACTCATTCAAGCAACTAGTTTGAGTGACTTGAGCTGAAAAAGTAAAATAAATATTTAACAGAATCAATGCACAAACATTTTTATTCATTATAAAAGTACATTTATTGTTTCAAAGGTCTAAATAATCACAGTGGTTTTTTGTTTTTTTTGTTTTTTTGTTTTTCTTTTTTAGCTTTACCTCTAACACTCTAAGTATGACTGGTATCTGCTTTCTAGATTAGGACATATGCTGAGAATTTACTCCTTTTGTTCTCAAAATGGTAATTCTCTGAGAAGTTAAAGCCAATATATTTTGAAAAGAAATGACATAATAATAATAATATAACTTTGTAATCAAATATTAATGTTTTTCTACATGTTTATTGTGCTGTTAAATTAAATGATTTCCATGCATAGGCAAAATAAACCACACATATTCTGCCACAAAAGAAATGGTAAATCAAATATCTGGCTACTCAACAATGTTTTCTCTATTTTCAACACTTGCAAAGTCCTCATTCTTGAATTAATCTCTGGAAAAAAGTTTGAACCACAGAGCAAAAATGGAAGAAAACGCTCTTCTGACAAGGAGGCTTGCGTTCTAATTGTGTAATTATCAGAGTCCAGCATTCACAAATTTACATCTTGTAGTGGTGTTTAACTTGTTTTACTAATCTTTCATTTGTATAAAAGCTTAATTAATTCTCCCTGAGTGACAGTGTTTTCTTTGGAAGATCGTGTTTAACCTCTTGCATTAAAATTCTATACTTCTTTCTTCTAATACAAGCAACATACAAACAAGGCACCTACATTAAAAGGTCTGGGATCCCAAGAGTTGACTTGTTGTCCTAATTATTTGTGGCAAATTGCTGTTGGAGCCTGCTTGACTGCCACTTCTTGGACAGCCCCTTACTTTGCCTATCACCAAGAAAGAAGATCAACGCAGCATTCTGAAATGCACATTTATTTAAAAAAAAGGGGGGGATTTAGTAGATTAAAGACCCAAAGAACCTATTACTGATAGCAGGTCCCTGAAAAATCTGGGATGGCAGAAAAAATGCAATAATGGAAAATAGGACCAATAGTCTAGAATTCTTCCAGTTCGTATTATATTTTTTTTAAATTTCATAGTCTCATAGTATTTTCTTACTGAACTGATGCTGTGACCTTATTAACAAGCATTAACAACACTGTCATGAGCAGAGATGGTAAATCTACTATAGATGAGATTCGTTTTGAAATGACCATGATATACACACCCGTCTATGATGTAGGGAGTAGTGGTGGATGCTGTAAGGAAAATAGGAATGCGGAGGCAAGATTGGGTGTGACTAGCCAGCCTTCTGAGATGGCCACACTCTTGTATAATGGCCTTCTCTTCAGAGTGTGGGATCTATCACTTGCCTCTAACAGAATACAGCAAAGATGATAAGAAATCACTTCCATGATTAGGTTACAAAAGGTAGTAACTTTCATTCCACCAACAGACTCTTTATTACTGGCTCTAATGAACCAGCTGCCCTGACAGAGAAGCCCACAGGGCAAGGAATGGAGGGTGGCCTCCAGGCAATGCTCAGAACATGATGCGCTCAGTCCAACAACCCAAGAGGAACTGAATCCTGCCAACAACCATTGAGCAAGCTCGGAAGTGGATCCTTTCCCAGTTGATGACTTCAGATGAAACCCTAGTCCTGACTCGCAGCTTGATGGCAGTGTTGTGAGAGAGCCTGAATTAGGGAACCTAGCCCAGCCTGCCTGACCCACCGAGACTGCAAGGTAATACATATGTGCTCTTTCAAGCTGCCGAGTTTTGAGGTAATTTGTTCAATAGTCACAGATAACCAGTCCAGAGTGGCCTTTGAAAAGAAACCCTAAAAATAGATCCTCGTTTACTAAAAACCAAACCATGAAAATAGCAGAGGATAAAAGCCCAATTTGTGGGGTGGGAATAATACTTTGCTACCTCCCTTCTTTGTGAAGAGAAGGCTCTTATGTGAGCAAGTACAAATGGAATTTTCGGGGGGATGGCATTTTCGGTGAGGGGAAGAACAGGATTATAAATAGAGAGGAACACAGCCAAATACTCTTTTCCTCCTTTCATATGACTTGTAGTCTTTCTTCCATCTCTCACCAGATGTGGTCATATAGAATCCCAAGGGCAGCTTGCCCTACATAGCTCACAAATACCTAATATGCAATGTTCTTGATTTGGATCTACTTCATCAAACCATGTCGCCTATTTTAGTAAAATTTTTTTACTGGATTAAATTATCCAGCAGTTTGAATTTTACAATTTTGAGGCCAATTTAAATAATGGATTGGGATTGACACGGAGTTACCAATGCTCTGTTTTAACCAATAAGGGCATGCAAACATTCACCAAAGCAACAATATCCTACCTACCATAGGTGGTTATCATTTTATGAAGAAAAAATAGTTTTTAGAAATGATAAAGGAAAAAAATCTCATAATAAATGATCATTATTTAAAATTAAGTGTTTAGTGTTATGAGACACTTACCATGTTTTTTTTTTAAATCCTGCTATGAAGCAGTGTAAATTTTGTTACATATGTGGACTAATTTTAGGAACCACTGATTTAGTCTATATAATTCTCTTAGCAACAAGAAGCAATAAGAAATTTCTGTCCCTTCCATTTGACAACCCCAACACCAGACCAGAATAAGATTCACCACATCTTTTACTTATATCTGATTTTATCTTTGCTGCATAAATGTAGTTAGGATCACCAAGTAAAATATAAGATGCCCAGTTAGTTGGAATTTCAGATCAATGCAAATACTTTTTAGTATAAGCATGTCCCTACGTGGAACAAATATTACACGGGACATACTTATATTTTTTTAAAAAATAATGTATTTAAAAATATACTTAAGAATAAATTATGTAATATTCAAATTCCCCTGGGCATCCTATACTTTTATTTGCTACTTCTAGTCATCCTGGCTGTGGAGTGAGTTACTCTGGGAAAGTAAAGACTCACTTCAATAATTATTACTTCAGCTTAAGCTAGAGTTTAAAATAAGTAAAAGTTTTGTGTATGGAAATGGGGAGGATTTTTCCCATTGGAGCTTACATTCACATTGATAGAAATTTCTTCTCCATAAACTATACTCAGAACTCACTTAATGAGAACCATATCTCTAGTGCAGATGTATGAGTCTCTCCTTAGCAGTCGAAATTTTTCACATGGGCAACTGAGGTCAGGAAACACAGTGACCTCACCTTTCTTGCCAATGGATCAACATCTGAATCAGTCGAATAAAGGCTTCGCTGTGATCTTCCTCCTGTCGTCCTCTTGAATCCTTTCTTCAGCCAAGGACATTCTGCAGGGTTTACTCCTCCATATCTGGCCAACTCAACCACACACCCCTATTTTCTTTTGGAGACTCAAATGACTTTCCCATGTATTAGGTTCTCTCCCTATATGTGATAAAAATGATAGGTACCCAATGGAAATTCTTAACTATTTGAAGATGCAGGTATATAAAACTCCCAAATTTGAAGTTAGCCCTCTCAGAAAAAAAAAAAAAAAAAATCATCTTTAGTCATAAAGGTGTTATAGCCATAGCAACTCCAAGGTAAGCCTTCAATTACCTGAAAATACTGAAAAAGAATCTCAAACAGTGCTATCGTTCTTGAGCACCATTCAACTTTATTACTGTGTCCTCCAACCATCTATCCTTACCTCCGATTTATGTTCTACCCTTTGATAAACAGAGATCTAGCCCAAAACCTTTATTCCATGGATGAGGAAAAAAAAAAGGCCAAGAGGGAATGAGAACATGGCCCAAGTTCTAAGATGAAATTATCACTTTTGAGGAAGTGTTCTCTCATCAATGTCCTAACAACCATCGCCTACAGGAAGCAAGGGGTTTGAGTGATGTGGCTGGATTGCCAGGAGCAAAATGTACAGGATGGGGAAGGTAAGCAACAAGCAAGTCACAGAAGGTCAGAGTTGGAAGGAGCAGCTGAGATATCAACCCCTCTCATTTTCTGCATGTCAGAACCAATCAATGCCCACCGAAGGGAAAATGGCCTCCCCAGATCTATACACTGGGTTGCAAGACTGGAGCCCTAGACTTTGCTTCTGCTAGATCCCACCCACTCCTGAAGGACGGCATGTTGAGTAATTCTCAAGTCCCCTGTCTACGCTTTTCCAGCAAGTTCTGCTAAACCCAAGCTTATTGAAGCATGGCCTTCAGTTTCCCTGGATCCTAGAATATTGGGTGCTTATTAGAAGTGCAGAATCCCACGGGGTGAAGTCCTTCCATCTGCATTCTAACAAGGCTATTTCTGATGCATTCGTAAAATTGATAGCCATTCCCCGAAACATAATTGAGTTCCTTATTCATTCTTCCATTAACTATTTTCTGAGGCCTTGGAGTGCAGTGAACCATACTAAGCACTGTGGAGAACATAGAGATGTAAAAGATATCTCACACACTACAGATGTGTCTTCTGGAGTCAAATCGTGGATGCATCATCTGCCAACAGCATTACTCTGAGTTTCTAGAATCTTGGGGAAAAAATTAAGTGTGTGTATATTTGTGTGTGTGTGTGTGTGTATACCAGCACATGCAAGTTGTGTTACAATTCTCTTGGTAACAAGTCACAGAATTCCAACCAGAGAGGGATTTATTGTAAGGGATAATGGATACTTACAGACCCAAGGCAGGAAATCAACTGGTTCTCAGAGACATCCAGAATAAGGGAGCCCATATGCTGTGTTAACTCTTCCTCCATTATTTATCCAGATCTTTCTATCTTTCTATGGGTATCTGAATCATTCTTCTCTTACCCTCCCCCACCTCTGTCTCTCCCCCTCTCTCTCTCCAGAATGTATTTCTCTACTTCTCTCACCTACAAGGAACCACAGACCTCCAGTATCTAGAATGCAATTTACCCAGAGGCTTCTCTCTCCATCACTATAACTTAGTTCAAACACTGACCCCTAAGAAAGGACTTTCCTCGCTAACACTTACTGGGTACTTAGATATGCAACGGTGGCTCACAAAATCCCTGAATATTTGACAACACCTCTCATTTAATCGCTCATGTCCTATTCCGTTGCATATTTACTTTATGGCATTTATCCAAATCTGAAAGTATCATGTTTATCTATTAGTTTACCCATGTAACTTCTGTCTTATCACCCGAAAGCATGGGCTCCATGCAGAGGCATGCTGGGGCTAGCTCCCATAGGCTCCTAATAGCTGTCAAATAATCAGGAATTTTGTGAACCAGTTGTTAAACTGTTGGTAGCTTGAAATTGGTCACGGCAGGAATATGTACACCATAAAAATTGACAAATGCTACAAATCAGGACTTTTAAAATTTTTCCCAGCCAGTTGGTCAACAAGCGCACCAGAGGTTACCCTTTCTCTTTGCACTGCTGATGCCTGATGCATTCAGCACTGAATGCGCACGGAATCAACAGATGCAAGACTTTTATCATTTTAAACAATTTGTTTTTCTCCTAAATCCAAACCTCTTGGGAAATTTTCCCACGTAGAATAAGGTGCTCGTGCCTGAACAATTAACTATGGCAAAGTAGCGAGGGTTGTGTTGTAACTAGGGCTGGTCCACAGATGGCTAGCTGTGCTAATGGGGGTAGAGGCACCATTTCTGGAAAAGACACTGGGTAAGCAAACAAAAGAGAAGAAAAAAGTGCTTATCACATGTATCTCTCCCATTGCACTAGACCTTCGTGAGGCTGAACTGCTACCTTATTTAGCCTTGTAGCCCCTCTGCTCATCAGCAAACTTACGAATGAATAAGATTTATTTGTATTAAAATACAAATTTGTTTTCTCATTATGGAGCCTTATCCAAGTATGCAATGGACACAAATAAGTTCAGGAAGTTATTCAAAGGCTTTCCCCATGGACCAGCAAAGCTCTTTCATAAATATGACTTGGGGAGAGCAGGGACTGCATTTGAAATCTTTCTTCTAAAGCCCCCTTGCTTTATGCGAGGAAACCAATAGAAGGAGCAAATCCAGGGATACTCCTCTGTTGCCGAAACCATTAGAAGAACACCTCAGGCCAAATCGAATGAACATGTCCACCAGACTGCACTCGGTGTTAACAACCCACATATTGCATGCCCTAATGAAAATAATGAGCCATTTTTGATGAACAACCCAATTTTTAATTTTGCCGTTGTCCAAATATACAGTAATAACAAGGGGGATGCTGAGCTCTTTTATAATTCTACCCCTTAGGTGCGGGATTCGGAATAGTGGTTAAAATCCAATTCCCTCTTTCTTTCAAATAGTGTAATCAAAGTGCTGTGTCTCTTAAGCGGCTGCTTTGCGGCCTGACAGCATACGTTATTTGCCTTTTTCTCCAAAGAGGCTTTCAAGCAAGTGCCGTTGGTAAAACGATCTCGACAAAGACGGAGGTAAGAGTGATACTCGAACATAGAGCAATGTGAAATGAAGCAGCCATGCTGCATTCACAGTGGATCTTCCCATTTGTCACAAACCCACAGACAATTAAATAGAGGCAACTTCTCTCCTCCTTGTCCCATTGATCGAGCTCCAGGCTTGGTCTGTAAGCAGGTTTTTCCATGAATTGTGGGCCACTGGAAAAATCTGTTAACACAAAGGTATTTGAAAGTTTTCTCTTCCGTGGCCCCAGAGTGGGATGAAGCACTTCCCAGCAATGACAACAATCTTGGAAGGATAGTTTTCTGAAATTCACCTGTAACAAGCTACCTGCTTAAGATCAAAGGCCAGGTGGGGCAGGACCTGTGGATGCCCCCACAACCTCTCAGGTCCCTGAAGATTAGCTGTCTCTTTCCTAGTCCTGAGGCCCTGGGGACGTGTCTCTAGCTCCATTTTCAGGCACATATCTGACAGTCAGGGGTTATCTTAGGAGGCCGCCATAAATTTCAACTCAGAGAGAAAAAGAGAATCACAATGTTCAATTTCTGGCAAGGTTTGTTGAGGGATTGCAAGATGGAGAGCAAACTCGCTCTGAATGAAGGCTTTCCAATCCAGTCCTGAATCCAAAGCAAAAGTAATGATGCCCCAAAGTTAGGTTTTCTTAGTACCCCGGTTAGATAAAGGAGAGTGTCTTCTGGTCAGGAACTGGCCATGCTCGCCAATTTCCTTCCTTACTCCTGTGTTGCCTATTTTATTGTTCCAATAAAAAACAAGCCCACGGAAAGTGCAATCAGCGAGAGCTCCTACTTCACTCAGACACTGAAAAGCTCGGAGATGCTCCCTCTCGGTCACCAGAGTCATCTTTGGCTTCCTTAGGCCAAGTCCACCCCAGCCCACCCTAACTGAATTATTCTCTCCCCTGCAAGAGGAATCAGCAATGAGCACTTTCAGAGTGAGCCTCAACCCTGGCTGCACATTTAGAATTGTCTGAGAAAGTTAAAGAATGACCAAGAGTGGGCCTCAGATCCCGGGGGATTTTACTCAGTTGGTCTGGGGTTGGACCCAGGCGCCAGTAATTTTTAGAAGTGATACAGAGTACGTGGGTTCAAGAGTGTCAGACCTGGAAGAAAATTGAGACTCACTAGGCTCCCTTTGAGACCAACCAGCCATGCATATAAGACGTACGTATAGCCACGTACCACACTCAATGTGGGTGCATTTCATCAGATCGAGATGAGAGCTTGCAGCTCAGCCACAAACCGAGTCTGGGACACATGAAATTGAGGCTTGAAGACTTGTGAACACAGGTCCATATAAATGAGTGGAGAGGTCCCGGGGGGGCCACGGCCAAGGGATAAGCCATGCCCTATCCAAAGGGGCCGGGCCAGGCTCAGCTCCAGACAATGGCACTCACAGGAAACTTGCCAGATTGTCCAATTTCAGGAAAACCTCTGAATTGGATTTCTCTATGAAATCTCTTGATTCTTCAATATTGGCTCTCTCACCTCTTAAACACAGGACAGGTTAAAAGAAAGGTCTTTGGGCCCTGCGGTTTGTGGGGCATCTCCCTGGCCACAGACCTCAGGGGGCAGTCATCTGAACCACTCCAGAAAAGCTCCCCTTTTGACCTTTTCCTCAACGCCCCTTCTTCAGCGTCTGCTACAGACAGAAAAGTTGGACACGCTGCTTAATATTCCAGCGATTAGAAACGCATTTGGACATAATAAGGACTTGTTGCCATGAAAATACTGTGAGATCTCAGAGCGAATGGGTTCACTACTATGAGCACAGAGGGAAATAACAATCTGCGGGATAATAACAGTAAAGGGTAGGCTCCCTTGCCACCTGCCGTCACAAGGGGTTGGTGGCGGAGAGTCCCCGGGGAGGCGGGCAGCGTGAGCGCACTGGGCGCCTGAAGGCGGTGGCGGATGAGACATTAACAGAAAGTAGGACAGAAAGAAGTAATAACCTCGCCTGGCTCCATAAATAAGCATGAATACATCCCTGCCTTCCTGAATTTACATCTTTGAGGAGGAGACAGACAATAAACAAAAGTTTGTCAGGAGTGTGTAAGGAAAGAGTAAGGAGATGTCACATGGGCAGGGTGAGTGGGGGATGGGAGCACGCAGGCCTCCGAGCTCTTGCACAGACACCGGCCTCAACCCCCAGTGAAACCCGCAGGTTTGGGGGGACGGGGCAGGTGGCTCTGCAACTCAGGAGTCTCAGGATCCGACATATTTTAAAGGGATCGCTCTGCAGGGAGAACTCCTGTGTTAAAAATATGCTGTAGGATGAATGGATAAAGAAGATGTGGTATATATATACAATGGAATATTATGCAGCCATCAAAAGGAATGAGATCTTGCCATTTGCAACGACGTGGATGGAACTGGAGGGGATTATGTTGAGTGAAATAAGTCAAACAGAGAAAGACATGTATCATATGATCTCACTGATATGAGGAATTCTTAATCGCAGGAATCAAACTGAGGGTTGTTGGAGTGGGGGTGGGTGGGAGGGATGGGGTGACTGGGTGATAGACACTGGGGAGGGTATGTGCTCTGGTAAGTGCTGTGAATTGTGCAAGACTGTTGAATCTCAGATCTGTACCTCTGAAACAAATAATGCAATATATGTTAAGAAAAAAAAAAGAAGAAGAAGAAGGTAGCGGGAGGGGAAGAATGAAGCGGGAGAAATCGGAGGGGTAGACGAACCATGAGAGACGATGGACTCTGAAAAACAAACT
>NW_023270490.1:6002139-6009284 GCF_011800145.1 Mirounga leonina
TGGTAAGTGCTGTGAATTGTGCAAGACTGTTGAATCTCAGATCTGTACCTCTGAAACAAATAATGCAATATATGTTAAGAAAAAAAAAAGAAGAAGAAGAAGGTAGCGGGAGGGGAAGAATGAAGCGGGGGAAATCGGAGGGGTAGACGAACCATGAGAGACGATGGACTCTGAAAAACAAACTGAGGGTTCTAGAGGGGAGGGGGGTGGGAGGATGGGTTAGCCTGGTGGTGGGTATTGAGGAGGGCACATTCTGCATGGAGCACTGGGTGTTATGCACAAACAATGAATCATGGAACACTTTATCTAGAACTAATGATGTAATGTATGGGGATAAAAAAATAAATTAAAAAAAAAGAGAGAGAAAAAAATATATATATGCTGTAGGAGCCGATGGTAGAGTCTGGAAACCCAGCTCTAGGAAGATCGTGCAGACATCCAAGCAACAGAAAATGTCTCCAAAGCCAAATCAGAAGTCAGCTGGCAGAATACTGGGAAATGCAGATTAAGAAGGTAAAAACAGCAGATGCCTAACACAGGGGTTTAACGATCGATCTTCCATTCAACTGGCCAATTAATGCTTGCCTCCAGCCACATCCTGAAACTAAGAACTGAAAAGTGTTATATACTCACCAACCCCAACTTACGGAAAAGAAATTTCTCCACTCCTCAGGCAAAGGTCCTAGGGTAGTGGAAGTCAGGATAGTAAAAAGAGAATGATGGCTTTTACTCCATAAACAGCCAGCAAATGTTTGAGTTATGGCTAACAATTAAGTTCTAATTGGCAATAATGTAAGTCTCTTCTGAATGGATGTGGTAAATATTGAAACAAACGAGCTGCTATTTTTCAGACCTGGATGGCAGTCAGTCAAAATGAAAAGCTAATTTCAGCCTTGGAGGCAAACTCTGTATTTTAATCAAGTGTGACGAAGAGGGAACAATAAATTGGCATTTAAGGTGAGGGGCTATTTACTTCCCTGCCGCAATGCTTGTGATGATAAGTTGCCCTGCCCCCTCGCAAAATGAAGGCAAGCTATGGCTTTGATCCAGAGCATAAGGAAACATCTGGGGAACTGGCCAGAGGCAGAGTTCAAAGACAGCTGAGAGCTGAAGGCAAATGATCCACCTTCCCAGATGTCTGGTGCTGTGGGGGTACCGTGTGCTATTTGATTGCCCATGACATAGCTGGCCAATGTAATTAATCAACACTTATACTGAGGCTCATGAAAATAAAGGGTGTGTGCGTGTGTGTGCATAGTTTCTACCATACTGCAACCCAGCATTAAAATCTAATTATTAAGGATCTAAAATATTAGTTTCATAATTAATTTACTCACGGATTATTAACTAGGTGCCAGTTATGTCCAAGGTGCTGTTATGATGATTCTCACTGGGGAATCATCAGTAGACAAAACATATAGAGTCCTTTCTTTCCAGGAACTTACGTGCTAATGAAAAATAAGAGCAGCTGTAACTCTGAGTTTTACTCTGAAAGCCTGGACTGTTCTGTGTTATTTGCATTGATGTGTATCTTCTTCATAACAACCCTTGGGTAAGCTACTTTGCTATCTCCACTTTAAAAGTGAAAATCCGGGGCGCCTGGGTGGCTCAGTCGTTAAGCGTCTTGCCTTTGGCTCAGGTCACGATCCCAGGGTCCTGGGATGGGGCCTGCATCCAGCTCCCCGCTCAGCGGGAAGCCTGCTTCTCCCTCTCCCACTCCCTCTGCTTGTGTTCCTTTTCTCACTGTCTCTCTCTCTGTCAAATAAATAAATAAAATCTTAAAAAATAATAATAAAAGTGAAAATCCTGAGGTACAGAGAGGTTGAGTAACGAACCACAAATCACACAGCTATGGCTGCTGGGATAGAGAAGTGAGCCAGGCAATGTCCTCTCTGAGTTCAAATCTAGAGGGGAAGAAAACATTAAAGGAAGAATTGTAGGCATTACACCTGTTACAAAGGAAATGTGTGGACTTGGGGCAGGGGCAGGTAATAAGACCCAAACTAGCTTGAATTTTTTTCATTACAGCAATAACTTGTCATATGTCCTCTCATAAACATGCACCTGTTTTCCTGAGTAACATGTCTGGCTGATTTGAGGACAATAGTTGGTTCTGATCTTTGCTAAAACTGGCAGTCTAGAATTTGAATTTTCTCTCTCCATACTCATTTTAACCTTAAATTCTATTAAGCGTGGGCCGAGCACAAGAGGGTGAGCTGGATATTTTCTAACACATTAAACTTCTTGAACCAAGCAGTGTATTTAATTTATATATGTAATGTTCTGAAGATTTCATATCTTCTGTGAGTCTCTGTCTCCATATAAATTATTTATATGCTTTAATATTTCAATAAAGCCAGTTGGGTTCATGTTGCTCTGAATCACTCATTCTAGTACTCAAGAAAGAAAATCAGCTTGTAAAATATTTGCCTTATTAATCTGGACATATTGAGGGGATTTTCTTAATTGTACAGGGTTTAAGGGTATGATACCAAAAAAATGAAAAGAGAAGAATAATAAAACTCTTCCAGGCTCCGAGTCTCAGGTGCTGACCAGGTGACCCAGTGCTGTGTCCTAGGATAACTCCAGCGGTGGAAGAGATGTGGAGAATTTTTTAAAAATAACAAAGAACAACAACAACAACAAAAATGCTGATTTCCTAAATAAGCTTTGTTAATGACCTGATGAAGGAATTGTGAGCTTTCTCACTTTAGTGGGGACAGTCACAGCACAGTAAAAGCTCCAAGTTTCCAGATCACATTCTCCAAAAGTGTCTGCAGATGGGCTTCTAATCTCCAGCCAGAAAGCAGAAAGCCGTAGAAGAGTCCATTCCGTCATCTATCACATTTGGCAAGTTATCCATCCTGTCCGTTCCTCAATTTCCCCAACTGTTAATGGGGATGATAATTGTATCCATTTCATAAGATTATTAGGAAAGTTCAATGAGTCAGTACATACAGAACACCTAGAACAGCACCTAACACAAAGTCAAATATAAGCCACCATGTTGTTCTGGTTGTTATGTACTCATTTCACAAATATTTATGGACGCCCACAATATTCTCTTCCAGCGACAAATAAGACAAGGCCTCTACTCATCTCCACATATTCTCATAGGAAAAATAGGTGACCAATAAATAAACAAGCTAATTTCAGCTTCCATTATGGTCATAGAGAAATAAAAATGGTTGATGGGATAGGAGGTCTCCTTGGCTCTCCTAGGTCAGGGGGATCAGAGAAGCCTTTCTGGGGAGGTGACATTGGAAGTGAGGCCTGAATGGTGGAGAAGGATCTGCCCAAGGGAAGAATTGGGGAAAACGTTCTCCACACAGAGAACAGCAAAGGTAAGGGTCTTGCCCTGGAATAGGTGAGCTTGTGAGAGGGTAACAAGACGTCGGGGGTGGGAGCAGGGGGCAGGATGAGAGATGAGGCCCCAGAGGTGAGCGGGACCTGGGTCCAGTCGTGCCCACTGATGAGAGGGTGTCTTCTCTGTCAAGTATACTGGACCCACACGAGCTTGGAAATAACATCCTCTAACCTGTATCTTAAAAGTCAACTCTGGCTGCCAGGCGCAGCCATTTATCCAGATCACCAGAGGGGACACATCTTCCCCAAACACAGAGGGGAAGAAAGTTGGAGGGATTTACCACGACTGTGGATCTCACAGGTGTCGGAGCCTGAGGAGACCTCCAGAGGATGAAGTCCAACATCTTCGTTTCACAGAGAAGGAAACAACACATCTCCCAAGACGTCAAGCTCCGACTTGAGAGAAATGTTGATTGCTTTGTACGTGCAGGTGCTGAATAAATTCCAGACGAGACTTGGAAGCACGGGCTGCACCTGGGCTCTAGAAACAGGACCCTCACTAGGTTCTTTATCACCCTTTAGGAAAAAAACAAAACTGGCTTCTTTTTCCTAAGTCTTCCTGAAAATATTCCTGCAGCCCCATATCCATATTCACAGCCTGGCAATGTCTGCACACCCAGGCTGTGTGCAGTGACCCACCTGAGGACAGGTGTAGGAAAAGAAAAGGAGGAAAAAGTACATCGGGAACGTGCCCCCCAAAGGAGGCCAGTGCATAGGGACCCAGCCATCAGAATCTCATGCAGGTACAGGCTGTGTTTGGGCAGCCAGTCCAAATCCTATGTCCTGCCCTCATTAGGCAGGCCATGGATCTGCAGCGAGAGGAAAGAATGAACGAAAAGCGCATTCCCGCACTCGGCACCTCGGAACAGGAGCCCAGCAGATGGGAGTTAAAACGAAGTGTGTTGGTGCCTGAGGCTTGTCTTAATTTGTTACATGGTTCCATTTGTTTCTCTTATTAATGGTCCACTTAGCCAAACTTGGGACTGGGGGGAAAAAAATCAATCTTAGAAGTTGTCCAAACTCTTCTGAAAAGAATTTAGGATTCTTTCTTTCTTTTTTTTTTTTTTAAAGATTTTTATTTATTTATTCATGCGAGACAGAGAGAGAGGCAGAGGGAGAAGCAGGCTCCCAAGGAGCAGAGAGCCCGATGCGGGACTCGATCCCAGGACCCTGGGATCATGACCTGAGCCGAAGGCAGACGCTCAACCATCTGAGCCACCCAGGCACCCAAGAATTTAGGATTCTTTCTAACCACCTCTGTCTTAGATGGTTAGACAGAAGCAGGTTTGGGGTGGATTTTACTAGTTAAGGGATGCCATCAGGAAGATGATATAAATCCAGTGCTGGGGTCCCCGGGAGACAAACTAAGTACATGGTTGGAGCACCAGCAAGGGCAGAGCATTAATTTGTGGGGGGTGGGGGAGGGGAGAGCAAGAAGTTGACATTTTATAATGTTAAAAGGTCTAAATAATAATTGTGGTGGGGGGAGACAGAAATTTGTTGGACATCCATTCCTGTTTGTGTTCTTTCATGATAATTTTGAACTCTGCATGAAGTAGGAGTTTAGGCCATCATCTTTCTCATATTAAGCGTGTCTAAAAGGCTTAATCTCTAAAGAGACAACAAGGTGATGGATGAGGGAGAAGTGCCTTGGTTTATTCCAAAGATCTCGGTTGATAAATGTTAGTGGTGTCCTTCTTCCCTTCCCTGTGCTCAGTCCACAGCCTTACCCCATGCCTTACATATATTTTCATCTTATAGATTTAAAGAGTTTTGAAGGCCATTATTTTATATGATTTTCACAAGCCTGTCAGGTCACCTGCATGAAGAGGTTCTGGCCATCATTGGATTACTAGTGCTATGTCAGAGTCATTTTTTAAATACAAGCCAAACTGTTTTTTGCTTCACTACAGGTTTCAAAAAAAAAAAAAAAAAAGGTAGTAGGGAAGAAGAACTTGTGAGTCTATTCAGTTAATACCAGTGACAAGACAAACTCTAAGAATATTTCTCCTACAAGACTTTTATGACCTATTTTTCTCTAAAACACATTTTGTAGCTCTAAAGTTAGCATAGGTCTTGGGGATAGAGGTTGGAGTCCTAAATGAAAATGAAGGCAATCTGTATAATCTAAGAGTTTGATGGCTCTGAAAAGGTTTACCTTCCTTACACTGAATATGAGAAAACATGGAGAGATTATCTAACTTGTGAAAAAGAACTGATCCTAATCAAATTTAATTTTACCTAGAACCATGCCCCATATTTCATTCATAAGCTTTAAATATTCCGTATCCTTCTCTACTTGTTTAGGGAGAAAAGTGCTACACATCACAGCACCTGAATAAAAAGGTATTTTTAGCTCTTTAGAATTGTTTCCTCTCTTTGCAAAATTCCTTGCCTAACATATGATTCCTTTCATCAAAGCTGGGCCAAAAGAAATATGGGGATGGAAGTGGAGAAAGGTAGAAATAGAGATCTATTTCACATTTCCCTTCTCAAAATGGAGACTTAACTTTCTGATTCCACAATAGGAGACAAAAGCATTACAAACCTCATTACACAGACAGGCTTAGGTGATTGCCCAAAATCTCATTGCAGGAAAATTACTGTGAGGGGCTATGAACTCTGCCCCTTCAACTCCCAGAGAATTTTCAGCCACACAACACCAGGAAATAGAGAGTCCCATTTAAATTGGATCCAACTGGTGATATGAAAGGCAAGAGAAATGTTCACTTTTTCCAGCCAACAGGATCTTAACACCAACCTCAAATATCATGACGAGACCCAAGTGAGAAACCCGCCCCCTTCTCCTAGGGCAGTCTGTTCACTGTGATCACATTAAAATGTAGCCATCCCTTACCCTAGTTTGCCCTCCTTTGTCAAGTCTGCTCCTCCCTAGTGAAGCTTCATGCATTGACTGATACATGCATTTTTTGTTCATTCATTCAAACAAATACGTAAGCGCTTACCAAAATCCAGGTGCACTTCCGGGAACAGGGGCCAAAGTGCTGAGGGCAGCAATGGCCCTAACTTCTGGAGCTTCTGTTTGCGAAAAGAGAAGCGTGAAGTAAACGAGAAGAAAAAAGAGCCAACACAGCCTTAGACATCGGTCAGAGGGGCCATGTGATCAGGAGGTGCTGCTGGGAAGTGGAGTAGAACAGACCTGAGGGTAAACACTCTCTGTCACCTGCTTCCATCCTCAGAGTAGCAAGACCTAGAACAGCCATATTATCAAGAGAAATGAAAAAAATAAAAGCCTCAGAACTCTTTAATCAAACAAAATGGAATCCTGAGCTTAAATAAATACACCAGGTGAAGAGAGAGCTAGTCCGACTGACCTAGAGTAGAGAACCAAGATTCCAACCTGCTTGCTTGGTTTCCATTTTGCAGTAGCTCCTTGGTGATGGGCAGTTCAGAGGTCCATGGAACTGTGAAGGCTCTGGATAGCTAAACTGAAAATGATTAGGTTACAGGACGAGCCTCAGGAAAAGAGCAAAACTGTCTGCTTAACTTGTTTTTAAGGAAGGCCCCTGGCCAATGGAAGCAAGAGCCATTGTGGCTCAACCTCACACTCCAGGTTCAGAGTTTATAAGGATGTGGGCCATGTGTTTTCCCCAGAGCATCTCTCTTGCATCTTCTTCTCTTTCAAAAACGGGAAGGCTGTTGGTAACTGTCCAAGAATTTAGGGACTCAGTACTCTACCCAAATCGAGTTTCATCTCAACATGGCTATCATAATTGGTGTTAGATTCTAAAATGTAACTCATTCTAAAAATTTGAACA
>NW_023270490.1:6009294-6021548 GCF_011800145.1 Mirounga leonina
AATTGGTGTTAGATTCTAAAATGTAACTCATTCTAAAAATTTGAACACGAACAATAGATCTACCAAACATTCATGCATCCTATTATTGTTGGTTTATTCTCAATAGGCTTTTGGTAAATCATACAGATGACTCTTAGATTATTTCCTGTTGACACAGTGTAATAATCCTCGGGGGGGGGGGGGTGGTAACAGAATGGAAACAAAAAGGTACCCTGTGGGAAATGAGGCAATTTGACATTTTAATGTTGGCTAAATTCTGTCAATTCTTTCTTTATTGTATTATTTCACCTACGCTTCTCCTCAGAGAAAGATTTCCAAAAGCTGAATTTTAGAATCTAATAAACCTCATTAAATCTCTCCAGAGCTTTACCACCTGCCAGCTCGGTGACCTAGAGCAAATAATTTAACTTCCCTTTGCTTAGTTTTTGTACTGTAAAATGGGTTGTAGGCATTGGACTGAATGAGATAACTTACGCTAAGAACGTGACCCAGTACTCAATAAATGATAGCTATTATTATCTGTATATATATATATTTATACACACACACAATAGATACACTACAGATACACACCTCATATATATATACACCATACACAATAGATATATATACAGATACAGTGTATATACATATATATATATATACACACACACAGATACAGTGTATCTGCAGTGTATCTATTGTATATAAACACACACACTATATAGCACTTCCTGGCATAGGACTTCATCTAGAATCTGTCCTCTAAAATTGACCAATTGCTTTTGGTGAATAATTCTTAAGTTAAATGCTCAGATTTGAATCAGCCATGTGCACGCCATGATTGCACACCAACCATGACCAAGCCTTGCATCTAACAGGCATTTTTGTATAAATGTCTCCTTTAATCCTACACACAGCTCTGTGAGGTCTGTGTGGCAGACGGGTAGTGAATGTGATTCACTGCAGAATCAGACTAGGTAACTTCAAATCTTACCTTCTTTTTTTAAAAATTTTTTATTGTTATGTTAATCACCATACATTACATCATTAGTTTTTGATGTAGTGTTCCATGATTCATTGTTTGTGCATAACACCCAGTGCTCCATGCAGAATGTGCCCTCTTTAATACCCACCACCAGGCTAACCCATCCTCCCACCCCCTCCCCTCTAGAACCCTCAGTTTGTTTTTCAGAGTCCATAGTCTCTCATGGTTCGTCTCCCCCTCCATTTCCCATCCTTCATTCTTCCCCTCCTGCTATCTTCTTCTTTTTTTTTTCTTAACATATATTGCATTATTTGTTTCAGAGGTACTGATCTGTGATTCAACAGTCTTGCACAATTCACAGCGCTCAACCATAGCACATACCCTCCCCAATGTCTGTCACCCAGCCACCCCATCCCTCCCACCCACCCCCCACTCCAGCAACCCTCAGTTTGTTTCCTGAGATTAAGAATTCCTCATATCAGTGAGGTCATATGATACATGTCTTTCTCTGTTTGACTTACTTCGCTCAGCATAACACCCTCCAGTTCCATCCACGTCGTTGCAAATGGCAAGATCTCATTCCTTTGGATGGCTGCATAATATTCCATTGTATATACATACCACATCTTCTTTATCCATTCATCTGTTGATGGACATCTTGGCTTTTTCCACAGTTTAGCTATTGTGGACATTGCTGCTATAAACATCGGGGTGCACATACCCTTTGGATCCCTACATTTGTATCTTTGGGGTAAATACCTAGTAGTGCAATTGCCGGATCGTATGGCAAATCTTACCTTCTTCTTACTGGCTACTTGGCTTTTAGGACATTACCTCTCATCAGGTTCAACTTTCTTCAAGGGGTTGAAATAAAAAATGAAAACATAGAATGCACGTACACATCACATGGTGCCTGTATACAATAAACCACACTGTCATGTTTGCTCCTAATAGGGTACAAGCCATTTTAATCAATCTCCACTGCTCCAGTAAAACATAGTGACAGATGCTGACGAGTCCCTGGATCTCTCCTTTGCCGGCACACCTGTGCTTCCATCGGGTAAATTCTACTGCAAACCAAGATCAATTGTAATTGCTTATGCCATTTGCTCCTAGTATTGAAAGGATAAAATTTAGTTAAACTTTACTTAAGTTGGTGGAGATTTGTGAAAAATAACTTTTCTGAGAAGATTAAGTTGAAATATTTGAAAATAATGGAAAGGTAATTGAACGAGGTCTGAGTGAGAATGTCACATACAAGTGGCAAAATCCTTACAATGTCTAAAAATAGTCTGCACATTGTTTCAAAATACAGTTTCAATATTTCATTTTCATTTTTAAAAAAAAGCAACTAGAAACTGTCAACATGTGGCGCACCTGAGTGGCTGAGTGAAGTGTCTGACTCTTGATTTCAGCTCAGGTCATGATCCCAGGATAGTGGGATCGAGCCCTGCGTCAGACTCCATGCTCAGCATGGAGTCTGCTTGTCCCTCTCCCTTTGTTCCTCCCGCAGCACCCCCCAAATAAATAAATGAAATCTTAAAAAAAAAAAAAAACATCAACATGTGTTAAGGGTACCCTTTACATAAGAAAGATGCAGAACTCCAACACTTAAAGAAAAAGCCCCATCCCACCATAAGATTAGCAAATGAAAGAAAACTTACATTTTAATTTAAAATAAGTTATACTATATTAGCTACTATTTCCATTTAATAGATGTAAATGTGGTAGGCAGGTTAATGGCCACCAAAAAAATGTCCATATCCTAATTCCCAGATCATATGAATGTATTAACCATTATATGGCAAGCGAAAATAAAGATTGCAGATGGACTTAAGGTTGCTAATCAGCTGACCTTAAGATGGAGCGAGAAACCCGGATTATCCAGGTGGGCCTCGTGTGTGCACAAGAGTCCTTAAAAGCGGAAAAGCAAAGTAGAAGAAGTGGCCCGAGAAACATGATGGGAAAAGGATTTAACCAGCTGTTGCTGACATTGAAGACAGAAAAGGGGCCTGTTCCAAGGAATGTGGGCAAGGAAGTGGGTTCTCTCCCAAAGCCTCCAGAAGGAACACACCTTTGCCAATATCTTGATTTTAGCTTCATGAGACCTGTGTCAGACTTCTGAACTACAGAAACATAAAACAATACATTCGTGTAGTTTCAGACACTAAGTTTATGGCAATTTGCTGGGGCACAAAGCTAGCACGGAAGCACTAAGAAGGTTTAATGACTTGCCCAGGGTCATACAGATAAACCCAGCCTCCTAACTTCTACCCCTGGGTCTTTCTGCTCTTGTCCACTTCCTTATTGAACCTAAAAACAAAAAATGAATTTAAAAAAGCATGTTTCTTAGAATGCCGAATCCTGTGATAATTGATACTAAAGTGACCACTTTTCTATTTCTCTTATTTTTTTTTTTTAACTTACCATTTGCCAAATGCTTATCATGTGTCAGGCCTTATTAAGGTCATTGCATACAGAACCTAACCTGTAATGTACAAAGAGTGTCCTCAGTTGGGGGAGTTGCCCAGTAAAGGACAGCTCCGAAGTTTAAGTTCAGGTCTACCTAACTCAAAAACCTGTGAAGTGAAGCCCCATGTCACTGGGCTCTCTTTGTGGCCCCCTCCCCACTCCTTCTTCCCTGGCAAAATGACCAGAATCCTCATGAAACTTCTGGAGCCATATCTCTCTCTACTTTGGTTAATGCCTTACAGCATGAATAGCCCCTAGCAGAAATCTGAAAAGTTTCCTTGGAGGGACCCGGACCTTGGGTGCAGTGGGAAGACAAAGTTAAATAAGGCATCGTGTTGACGGACAACCCTCCCTTTACAGAATCGGAGTGCTAAAAGCCTCATTTTGGAACATGGTGTCCCCTACTCAACAGAGAATAAATGACTTTCTTACCTCCTCTTAAAGAAATGGGAAATATTTGAAGAATTCATCTAAGAGCCTGCACACGAGGTCTCAGCCATTTGCCTCACGTTGTTATGACTATGAATCGTACCTGTGATCATTGAAGTCTCCAAAGCGCCTCCCCCACTTTAAATTCCTTTTTATCCACAGTTCTGCTTATTCCTTAGATCTCACAGGCTTTTTACACGACTGAATGTATGACTCATTTGTAATACGGTCTTTAAATACCCTCTCATTTTTTTTCTACTAATCTTATCTTAACCTGAAGTAGTACCTCTGCATTTCTTAAACCCAACAGGAAAAATTTAAATTTCTGTCATTTCATAGAGAAACAGTATTTTTTCAAACATTAATTTTAGTTAGGGTATTCAAAACAAAAGTCCCTGAGCATAGTCCTTTTCCTCCCCAAAGTTGAAAACAATGAAATTCACATTTTGTTAATATTTAATATTTACTGTGTGCCAGTCAAATATACAATTCAGCATTAGCTTCTGCTGATATACACGGTACCCTCCTGAGTATTTCCAATCTAATGATATCATGATCAGATTTTCTTCTGTGTCAATTTATTTATCATACTTGACACACAGTCTATTATAAGCTTCAAAATCCATTTTAGGGGGCCAGATCCTTTCTTCTCGGCGAAAAAAAAGAAAGAAAGAAAAGGGTCTTTGTTTTTTTCTTTTTAGAAAGACAGGTGGGGACATGAAGGTGAGGCTATGTAGTAAGTTATATAAGAAAAACCATGTCCTTTCTCTAAGTTGAATCATCTTCAACCCAGTAAATATATATTAGTTTAAAATTCTGAGTTCCACAAATAATGCAATATATGTTAAGAAAAAAAAAAAAAGAAGAAGGTAGCGGGAGGGGAAGAATGAAGCGGGGGACATCGGAGGGGTAGACGAACCATGAGAGACGATGGACTCTGAAAAACAAACAGGGTTCTAGAGGGGAGGGGGGTGGGAGGATGGGTTAGCCTGGTGGTGGGTATTGAGGAGGGCACATTCTGCATGGAGCACTGGGTGTTATGCACAAACAATGAATCATGGAACACTTCATCTAAAACTAATGATGTAATGTATGGGGATTAACATAAGAATAAAAAAATAAATATATAAAAATAAATAAATAAATAAATAAAATAAAATAAAATTCTGAGTTCCAGTCTTTTAACCAACAGGTCTTATCTGTACCAATATTTTTTCACCTGCTTACCTTAAAGGCTCTACTTCTCCATGTCCTTCCCAGTAATCCTCAGAATAAAGACATTTATGTCCTTTAATGCCTTGCCAATCCGAGTTTGCCGCATAAATGCAAATATTTATCTACCTGCTGTTAGTTTTTTCCCTCTGATCTCCCCAGGCCACTGCCATCCTCCCTCCATTCCTGCCCCTCATGCCCCGGGCAAGCCAGCATTTCCCAGTGGCATCAACACTGCAAGCGGAACTTGGTTTCCCCACCAGGACACAACCTGTGTCAAACTCAAGCTTGTGTGACCAGACAGGAAGCTACTCATTTCTTTTTCTTTTTTTTTTATGTTATGTCAATCACCATACATTACATCATTAGTTTTTTGATGTAGTGTTCCATGATTCATTGTTTGTGTATAACACCCAGGGCTCCAGGAAGCTACTCATTTCTACTTGTCCCCTTCTGTTAAATCCTTCTTGTTTCTGGAAAGCCATTTTCACTGAGCTGACATAAATACTATTCAAACTATGTATGATTTCCAGTGCTAAAAATGGTAGATTGGAAAAGAGCCCAAGAATAACCTTTTAACCACGCCGCCCCTTTAATTCACAAATTAAAAAACAAAACAAAACAAAAACTGAGCCAGAATGAGTGGATCTTTCCATTTTTTCTCCTTTTGCTTCCAGTTTCTTCTGCTCTCCCTCCCTCTCTGCTCATCTTCCCTTCCTTCCATTCTAGAAAAATCTCTCAAGCGACTACTTTGTACCTGGCACATTTCCAGGTGCTGAAGATAGAAGACAGCCCCCTGTCCTCATAGAACCTACATTCCAGGAGAAGACATGCGTATCAAGTGGTGAGTTAAGTATTCATTTAGTGGCACAATAAATGTTGCCCAGGAGAAGGACAAGATGACATGAGAGCAAATAACAAAGGGGTTGTTGGGACAAGCTTTCTCAAGGGCAATTTGTTCATCTGTACCAAACACTTCAGAATGTTCACTCCTTTTAATTAAGTTAGGCTACCCAACTCTGGTATAGCCATAGGATGAATTAACATGTGCTGGTTCAAAATCATGTTGTAGAAGAATATTCATTGGTTCATGGAAATGTTAATATAATGTGAAGAAAAGAACGGACTATGAAACAACATACATAACATGATCCTGTTTCATCTAAATACAAAGTGAAGAGAGTGATAGAGACAAACCCAAGTCCCAGGAGGCTTACCAGCATCTTGGTAGGACCTGTCTTCAAGGAATGGGATTATGGATGATTCACCCCTTTGTGATGTTTCACTTGTCCAAACTTCCTTCAATGAGTCTGTGTTACTTATGTAATGGATGCCTTTAATATTAATTGTTTAAAAGTATGTGCTCAAGTATATTGGTCTCTGTGTCTCCAGTCCATAGGACATGCATTCATTAAATGTCTATTCAACAAATTCAAGATATTCAAGAGAGGAAAGATAAAAGTGTGTGTGTGTGTGTGTGTAAATAGTTTAATTCTAGTTAAAGGCTTGTGAGGTTTTGTAAATATCAAATGAAACCACTTCATTCCGTAAGAATTTTTCAAATGCCTCTTCATTATGATGAATATATACTGTGTAGCTTCTGAAAGGAAAAAAAAAGATTAGTTGCTGGAAACACATTAATTCCAGATTGAAAATGTGGGATTCCTATAATAAGAACAGTAATAATGGCTCATTACACTGAAGAGTACTTATAAATTCACATTCAAGTTCTTTCACATTTATTAATCCAAATACTTCCTCGGAATCATAAGGTTGCGTTCACCCCTTACATCTTCAAATAAAGAAGTATTTTAGGTTCAGTAAAAATTCCAGCTTCGAATATCTAAATAGCTCCAGCCTTTCTATTAATAACCTTTCAGGGATTTCAGTTTCATCCATTAAGTGGTTAGAAAGTTCTGAAATCTCTTTTGTATGTTAACTTCTTCAATTTGAAAATAAAGCCTATTAACTACAGCTGTCAAATGTAAGAAGGAAACTCTACCTGAGACAGAGCTCAGAAAGTTGTAGAGAGTGGAGATTCAGGGCATAGGGAGAGAGAGCGAGAAGCCATGCATATGAGGGCGTCAAAAGCTCAGTATTATATTGTGAATTCATGATTTTCTGGGCATGTGTAAGCTCCAAGATTGTGAATCACCTGAGTGAACTTTTTTTTTTTTTTTAAGACTTGCATCCCTTGAATCCATCCTTTGGGATAAAATGAAATAATTAAAGAAGATATTCTTCTCACGTTGTATTTTTGCTTAACAAAATAAAGTGATAATCCTGGACTTTTATCTGACAAAAAGATCACTGCATTGCTCACTCAAATTGAGCATTCATCTCATCTGGGTGTTTTGTGTTTTTTGTTTTTGCCACATGCATCCGTGAGCTCTCCCTATCTATGCCCTCCTTCCGAATACTCTCAAATTAATGTTGACTAGATGGTGAAAATTCATCTTAAAAGGTTTGAAATAGGGCGCCTGGGTGGCTCAGTTGGTTAAGCGACTGCCTTCGGCTCAGGTCATGATCCTGGAGTCCCGGGATCGAGTCCCGCATCGGGCTCCCTGCTCGGCGGGGGGTCTGCTTCCCCCTCTGCCCTCTTCCCTCTCGTGCTCTCTGTCTCTCATTCTCTCTCTCAAATAAATAAATAAAATCTTTAAAAAAAAAAAAAAAGGTTTGAAATACTAAACACCTTACTCAAGCTTCAATCTCATGAACAACCATCACAATCCAACAATTATGTACCTTAGATGTTTTCCACAAATCTTTTCAAAGACATACTAAACAGTTTTCTTTATGCAGCTCTCAATTTGCAAACACTATGCAGCACTTTTCAAAGTTACCGATTGGCCCTATTTTTCCGGCTTAAAAGAATAAAGAATTCTAAAGAATGAATTCAATACTGATCTCTGAATCATCAGATCACACTAATTGTCATGGGGCGAGGAGAGCCCCAGGAGCGGGCTAGGTCTCCAAAAACACCCTGGAGGCATTCAAACGGATGCCACGCTCCTACACACCATTTTTCATCAACGCTTTATCTATTTGTTTCAAAATGGCTTGAGGTGAGATGCCTCATCAAAGATTTGGCTGGATGTGGCCAGAGCAAGAGAGTCTGGCAAACCCTGCGTCAGAATGAAATCTCAGAGAAAGGGCAGCCCAGTTTCCACACTGACACATGAAGCTGGATTCCAAAGCTCTGCGCTCAACGAGGGTGATAATAGTCTCACATCTGAAAAAGGATGAGCTGTAAATGCAAAACTGTAACAGTTCCTACAGCGTGATTATAAGAAGAAGGTGAGATGGGTGTGAAGTTCTCAGCACAACATCTCACACATGGTCAAGTTCAACACATATTACTTTATTATTATTTCAAATATAAACTGCAATCATCTCGTTTCTCAGATGAGGAATCTAAACCTCAGATCTTCTGATTTCCATCCCCAGTATGCTTTCTAAAACATCCACTACCTCTTGCTTAAAGATGTTTATTGTATGTTTCAGTGGTGTGTGCATGTTTACACCTGCAGGTGTGTAGGAAATACATATGCCTTCACACTAAGTTTCTTTTCTCCTTCTATGGTACTTAGAGACAAAGTTGACACATGATTTAAGGGCTATGATTTTTTTCTATTAATCTCCTTAACATCATACTTATGGCTTTACTATTTGCTGGGCACCATTCTAAACACTTCGCCCGTAATAAAGCTCATTTAATCCTCAAAGCAATTACATAAAGAAGGCACTATTATTATCAGTATTTTACACGTGAGGAAACAGGAGCATAAAGAAGCAATTAGCCAAGGGGCACCTGGGTGGCTCAGTTGGTTAAGCGACTGCCTTCGGCTCAGGTCATGATCCTGGAGTCCCGGGATCGAGTCCCGCATCGGTCTCCCTGCTCGGCGGGGAGTCTGCTTCTCCCTCTGACCCTCACCCCTCTCATTCTCCCTCTCTGTAATTCTCTCTCAAAAATAAATAAAATTAAAAAAAAGAAGCAATTAGCCAAGTATACACTGTTAACTGCCAGAACTCAGGTAATCTAGCTCCAAAGCTTATACTCTTCCATTCTCCATGGCCTCTGTAAGACACCAAAGGCAGAAAATTCTAGAATCAGGGGCTCCTGGGTGACTCAGTCGGTTAAGCGTTGGACTCTTGATCTCAGCTCAGGTCTTGATCTCAGGGTTGTTAAGTGCAAGTCTCACACTGGGTTCCATGCTGGGTGTGGAGCCTACTTAATTTAAAAAAAGAAAATTCTAGAATAATAGAACCAAAAATTCAAAAATTGTTAGTCTTGTCTTTTTTTTTTTTTTTAACATATTTCCATTACAAGACAATTACATTGTTTTCTTCATGTTTTTCTTCTGTGGATTGATTGTTCCCTCCATGTAACAATAATTTATCTTTCCAGTTCTGTGGTTATTTAAACCAAAACTACTTTTAAACATGTAGGGTTCATTTTATTTCCACTCGTTTCCCTTTTAAATGACTAGAAAACAGGAAAACTTGGCCATCAACCAGTTGTCAGCGTGTGATGGTGACATCACCATGAGGTGTCGCTGCCTCAAAAATTATCAGGGACTTGGAAAAAATAGCAAAAGGCTATCACAGGATAAGCCAGCAGAGAGGTTCACAATCACCATCTTGTCTTCATGACTTAATTCAGTGGATCTCAACAGTCATGGGATAGCCTCATAGAGAACATTTTGAAAATATAAAGGGACATTTAATTTGGTTGTCGCAGTGAGTGAGAGATGGGATCGGCCGTGACTATAGTTTGGAGAATGGGGTCCAGGGATACTAGACATCTCTGTCTACAAAGTCTATCGTGAATGACTTTGAATGTTCATGTAGGTAACAATTTGTTCACAATCTTCTGAGCCTAGAATCGGACTGCACTTCATATACAAATCTAAAATAGCAGTTCTATAGGTTTTTTTTAAGTAAATGCTATGCCCAATGTGGAGCTCAAACTCACAACCCCAAGATCAAGAGTCACATGCTCTACCGACTAAGCCAGCCAGGCACCCCTTGTTTTCACAGTTTTAAACATTCCATTTTCCAGGAGCACAATCTCTGTGTATATTGATGTAAGCTTTTACTTTAGAATTCTACTGAGTCATTCATTTATCATTTTGGAAATTCTCAGTATTTTCTAAATACAACAACCAACAAAATGCATCTGCTCTACTTGTGTAGATGTGAATAAACAGGCAATTTTATATCCAAGTGCAAACATTTGGTGGTTATATTTTGTCTTCTAGCATGGTCAGGCCTAAAATACACATGATATTATTATTGTTATAAGTTGCAATAGTTTTCTCTTATTTCTCATTTATATTATAATTAGGGCATTATATTTTAAAATTATATGATAAACAGGCTATGTTACCCATGAGGTATAGCTCATAAGAGCAAAAGATATATTAGGAAATATTTGTTATAAAAATTGACATTGGTAAGAATGGAGTTAAGAACCACTGGTGTAGTAAATAAATAATACCAATAAAAACACCAATATTCCATGCATTTCCCTGCACTTCTCTAATAATCTCCTGACACACATGAGCTGGAGGCATAGCACGATGCTTGTGAGTTCTTGGTTGAAGAATAAAACTGGTTTTCAGGACTGCCATGTGTCCCCATAAATCAGACAGGCTTCAAATTAACACAAGTTCATTATGCATCTACTAAGTGCAGGGCACCATTGTGAGCAATAAACAGAAACCCATTTTTCTCACTTTCAGATCTCATCTGACTAGTCAAACTAGAGTTTGAAGATCTCATCACAAACCAAGCAAAATGAAATGATCGTTACCCAATTTTGCATTCCGAGTCACACAACCATTCCATTCTCTCTGCAACAAGTTTTCTCATTAAAACAGTTTTATTTTACAAATATTTATCTACAAACATCTGTCCTCCCCCCCTCCCCAATTTTTTCTAGGAGAGCTCTGTTTGTATAAGTACTTGGCTGTGCAATAAATACTTTTGATTTGTAGCAGCATCCAGGATGTAAAACATTACCAGATTGCAAACCCCAAGTGCTATAAAAATTTTAAGACATAGGAGATTATTTGCTAAATTATTGACAACTATATTGTTTGAAAGACCTGCAAGCTAAAAGTGCATATTTAAGGAGAAAGACTGCTGATGTGCAATCTCTTAGGCTCTGACCTATCCGTTGGTATGCAACCTTATCTTCAGAGGACACCCTTGAAATCAACAGGATTCTGTGGATTGAAGGAGATGGGAGCATGTCTCCACTAGTAATGTGTGTGCTGCAGGGATCCTACCTCCCACAGAAGGAACCTATGCGGCACGTCTGACTTCAAAGTCAGCTATCCCTTCTTCCCCTCCTCACATGGGACTGATGAGACACAATTTTTTTCAACAGAAATAACAAAACTGTACAAATTCAAGCTTCAAATGCATGGGCCTTCCAAAGTCAAATGGCCATAAATAGCCTTTATGTATAAAGGGGACATGGATATGATTAACAAGCCAAGATAAAGATGAACTCTAGTGCCATTCTGAGGGTTAATTCTATATGTTCACTTGACTGACCTACGTGATGCCCAGAGAGCTGGTGAAACATTATTTGTGGGTGTGTCCATAAGGATAGTTCTAGAAGAAATTAGCATTTGACTCAGTGGACTAAGACAGCCATCTTCACCAACGTGGGTGGGCATCATCTAATCCACTGGGTGCCTGAATGGAACAAAAAGGTGAAGGAGGATGAATTCTCTCTCTCTTCTTGAGCTGGAATGTCCCTCTTCTCCTGCCCCTTGGACATCAGAGCTGCTGGTTCTCAGGCCTTTGGACTCAGGGATTTACACCAGGGCTGCCGGGTTCTCAGGCCTTTGGACTTGAATGGATTATGCCACTAGTTTTCCTGGTCCTTCAGCTTGCAGACAGAGGATTGTGGGACTTCTCAGTCCCATAACTGCATGAACCAATTGCTATCATAAATCTACTCTTATAAATATATATCCATATCTACACCTCCACTATACTTACAGCACCTATGTCTACACCTACACCACCTATGTCTACACCTCCACCACCTACACTACATTTACACCACCTACGTCTACACCTACACCACCTGCACACCTACACCACTTACATCTACACCTCCACCACCTACGTCTACACCTCCACCACCTACGTCTAC